>NC_067239.1:7500-307500 GCF_019924925.1 Ctenopharyngodon idella | reverse complement strand
ATGTTTTAGGGAACAGCTGTGCTAGCCTGAGGGAGAGACCGCAGGAAGTGTCGGCACAGGTGGCACCTCAGGGGGCGGGCCTCAGCGCTGTCAATCATCTCTGCCTCTGTAGGGGGTGAACTTTATATATATATATATATATATATAGGAAGCCTAGTGTGTCCAAAATCGCTACTTTTCAGAGTTTGGAAAAAACACTGTATTTTTAAAATAATTAAAGACTGTGTTGTCACAGTCAAAAATATTGTGGTTTTATATATATATATACTTGCATGTGTCATATTTAACATTTTACCAAAATCAATCAAGCTCAAATGGCTTTATGAGGTTTTTGACCAGTGGATGTCGGTCAAACGTGTGTTTTGTCCATCATCAGAACGGCCGCATCTGAGACAGTAACGTTTTCATTAACTTACAGCTTTAAAGTTTATTGTATTTGTGAGCGCTCAGTTTTTTCTGCCATTTGGCCAAAATCTCATGTTATTAAAGATGAATCTATTAGAACTGGCTTTGACTGAATGACAAAAGCTAAAGACTAAGACACTTTCCTCCGCTGCTCAAACTCGTACAACATTAGCCTTTAAATATATACTGTTTCTTGAGTAAAGAAAACACTGTACTTACTCAAACAACCAGTTCTTTATTTACCTTTGCACTGCAATCAAGCAGAGACGGTTTAAATAAACTGTGTGAGGCACTTTATTTACAGTAGAGGTGGGCGGAGTTATGAGGTTTGACTGACAGATTGAGGAGCCAATGGAATTATGAGGTTTAGTCACATGCTCTTTTTCATTGGTTAAAAATGAGCAAAACCCACAGACAAACATAAAGGGTGACCAATAGTAATGATTTAAATGACAAAATATGGAGATTTGAGGTTATGGAGATATTTATAAGACCAGGATGCTAGGAGAAGATGCTGGTGTCATTAATGGCAGACAAATGCATATTTATTCTGTGATATTTCTCATTTTATGTGTCATTGAGCGGCCATACTGAGGGTTTTCTCATTACGCTGGTGTTAATTGATGCTAATAAGAGGCATCGGAGAGCCCTTCATCTCACTGTGTTTGTCTGGCCTGCTGTTAATCACGTCTCTGCCCCGGGACGCTGGAGACGGCGTGTCTGCCTGCTGAACCCCTCCCGAACCCTCAGACCCCTTCCTTACACCTTCACGCTGGAATTTACAGCCCCCGTTCCAACAAAAGACACAAGTCTTTCTTCTCACCCCCGCTGCAGGCCTCTGACGGACACTGTTTACTGTCCAGGTCACAGCACAAGGGGAAATGCCTTTTACATCAACTTCAGCATTTGAATAGACTCACTGGGACGATGTCGGTCATCACCGCTGGGGTGTGTGTGTGTGTGTGTGTTCCTCAGATCATGTGTGTTGTTGAACAGAGCTTGTGCTGTTTCACACACTGAAGAGAGAAACTCTTGATCTGAAGACAGCATGGTTCTTCTGTGACATCGCTTTTAGAGCCTTTGTTTTTGGGAATGTAGTTTATGTTAGTTATGTTGCACATGTGTGATAGTGGCGCTCAGGTCAGTAAATCTGATGAGTGTGTTTCTTTTCAAACTGAAAACAGGTCAGAGTTGAAAAGAAGAGCACAATTGATCTGACACGCTTTATTTGACTCCTGTAGAGAGAGAGAGTGTGTGTGTGTGTGTGTGTGTGTGTGTGTCAGTGCTTGTCCACTGAAGTTTGTGTTACACTCAGATGTGCTTACGTGAATTGTTTGCTCTCATCATTGTGATACGCTCTTGCTGAAGGCCAAATACAACAGGGAAAGACTGGAAGAAATGGCGTGAGAGTCTTGCTGTGTCTGTGTGTGTGTGTGTGTGTGTGTGTGTGTGTGTGTGTGTTTGTTTGTGTGTTCAGGGTCCCAATTTCTCTCGCTGTCGGGCCACATGTGGTTCAGGTTAACCACAGCTCATTGTGTGTGAACTAACATTAATGGGGTCATTTAGGTACATCAGTCGCTCACAGGAATTTAGCTACAAAACTAGCGTTTTCTGCTGCTCAATAGAAACTTCATACAGAGAGATTTGAAATGTTTGAGTATAAATTGCTTTCTGAGTTGAGTTGGAGATGTTGTTTTAATCAAACTGCTTTCTAGGAGAAACATTTGAGACGTTACAGAGATCTGTCTTTCCTATAATGATTCTCTAAGTGTTTGGGTGTAAATCACTGTCTCTTACTGTCTGTGTTTAGATAGTTTTGTGGATATCATTTGTCTCTTTGAGTCATGCTAAGCTAAACAGAGACTTGACAGAAGGAGAGGGAGTGACAGAGGCCAGAAGTGAAGCTGCTGGGAGATCTGATGAATGCGGGGTGACGGTCTGCTCCACTGCTGTATCAGTGACGGCGTCTCAGAGACTTTATGCAGTGATGATCTTATCTAAACCTGTTGATATCAGGAGACTCAGAGCACCTCATGTTTCATGAGCATTAATAAACTCTATTTTATAAGCTCTGTTCACTCTGACATCCATCAGCCGACTTCCAGAGGTGCGTCATTAACACGAGTGAACATGATGCTAATTCATACGTTAAAAAGTACTTTTGTAAAGATGTTCATATGTAGGTATAAAATATATTGTATTATAAAACTAATGAGAAGCATTTCAGCAGAAACTTTTAGATCGAAAGGTTTCTAAAATCATGAGAAACGTAAATTCAGTCCAAACCTGTGAAAAAGAAGTACACTTTAACATACTTTAAAAAGAGTACTATGGAAATAGTGTACTTTAAAATAACATGCTTAGGTGTGAACTGAATCTAATGTTTTTGGGCACTTAATTACATGTTATTTACAATTAAATGAAAATATATTATAATTTAAATTTATATAAAATCCAATTAGCTGAACTTTTTTGACCAATTTAAGGATAACTTAAATGATCCTTTTATATAACATAACATTTACATACATATTTGTATGTAAATTCATAATTCTATTGTCTGAATGTTGAAAAATTGTCGACAAGCATTTATGGATTTATTAACTAAAATATACTTTCATTCCATTTCTATTGAAACTTGCATGTCATGGATTTAAATATACCTGTAATTACACATTTGTAATGATGAAGTTGTGATTTAGTACATTTAAAATATATTAACTTTAAATATAATATCAAATAGCACACTACAGTTAAAATTAATATCAAGTGCTTTACATGTGCTTTAGTATATTAGTCAACACATCAAAACAAGTGCACTTAAAGCACAACAAAACATGATTTAAAATATACTTTAAAGTAAAACTTTTAATTTGAAATTATTACAGAGTGCACTTTTTAGGTGTCCTTAAATGTGGTAAGAAACAGTCATGAATCTTTAAGTGCACTTAAGTGGCCTTTTATTTCATTAATATATTATTATCTGCAAGTATAGTTTTAAAAATAGACTCAAAAGTAGAGAAGGGAAAGTATGTTAAATGCAGCTGTGTGTTTTGAGAGCTTCTCCAGGTCCGCTGGTTTCCTGTGTTGGCTAAACGCATTAACAGTCCTGTTCGGTGTGTGTGTGTGTGTGTGTGTGTGTGTGTGTGTGAAAGAGATGAAATGAGGGAAAACCAAGTGTGTGTTTACTTCTGAAATGAAGATTGATGAAGGTAATTACATGCTACAGTTCATTCCTCAAGAAATAAACCCAGAGATCTGCTGCATCACACGCACACACACACACGCGCACCACACGCGCACACACACACACACACACACACGCCTGGTTGTTGTGTGTCTGTTTTAGGTGCAGAGATGGCAGTTAAAAACAAGGGCAGTTAACGTCAGTGTGAAGAACACAAAACACGGGAGTGATGAGCACTGCTTCTCAACCAAATCAATCAAAAATCACAGCCAATCAGAAGAGTGTGTGGGCGGAGTCTCTCTGCAACAGCACTGCACTCGCAACCAAATGGATAAAAACATAATTAAATGAATAAATATTACACCATTTTAACGTTATTAAAATACATGGTAAATGACTAAAACAGTCACTTAATACACTCGTTTTCTTTCATTTGTTTTCAAGATCTGAGGTGAATTATCCACTGTCACTTTCAATACTGCTATAAATGATATTCAAACTCAGATTAAATTCTTTTAACATTAAATAAAGCACATAATCAGCACCTGAGAGATTATCATTGTCATGCTTTGTGTTGTTCCAGAAATAGAAATAGTTTCTAAAACAGAATCATCGCAGCTGGTTTGGACAAAAACTCTGATTAATGTGGAAAAGAAGTGTTTAGGAGACGGTGTAACTGTACAAGACACAGTTGAATGTACAGTGTTTCTGCTGTGTGTGTGTGTGTGTGTGTGTGTGTGTGTGTGTCTCACTCGCTTTTAATTATTTCTTTGATTTATTTGATGAAACAACCTAGTTATTTTCTGTTTTATTGAAAGAAAAAAACATGTTGTTCCACGTCCTGCCCTCCTTAAAGGCTATAAAAACAATTTAAGGTATGAATGTAAAAAAACAAAAGAAATCAAGTGCACAAAAGCACAGTATAAATAAATCACTAAATGATAAAGAAAAGCACAAACTCAACAGAAACACGTTATTGTCATTTATCTCTCCTGTACAAGACGTCGTACAATTATGTCCCATTGCAGATACTGTTCCCATAAAAATATAATTACACATTACCTCATTAGGTGAACCTGAATAAACCTAATTAAATATGGTTTTACTAGATTAACTGTCCAAAAATACTTCTTCGGTCACATTATTTGTTACACGTTACATGTACTTACTCCAGTAATAACAGTAAATTTTGCATAATTACAACCCTAACCCTCATTATAAAGTAAATACATGTAGTTATGTAATATTACTCAGTACTTATTTGCATAATTACACCATAACAAGGACAGCTTAAAATTAAGTGTAACGTTTCTTTAAAATGAAACTTTGAGTTTATGAATGAAGTGTTTAATGAAGTGTGTTTCTGCTCACTCTGACCCTGTCAAGAGCTTTATATTTACTCTGCAGAAACGTGTTTTTCACCTGTGTATGGTTTCAGTGTTGATGAAGGCTGTCGCACACACACCTGATCAATAATAGAATCTGTTGTTGACCGTTTTCATTATGGATTATTATCGATCAGTTGCTAGTTTCTTGTGTGTATGAGGTTATGTTGGTTTGCGTGTGTGTGTGTGTGTGTGTGTGTGTGTGTGTGTGTGTGTGAGTGAGTGTGTGTCTGTCGAGCGCTGTTAGTTCGTCTTGAGTGATTGATCTCCCTCTCTCCTGATGTTTGATGTTTGCTGAAATTGTTTTAACTGGTGTGACTGAGATGTCCCACTGTCACCTTCCTGTAGGCGAAGGAAGTAGAGTCCAGAAATACTCTCTCTCTCTCTCTCTCTGACCCGAGGGCCTTTCCATCTCTTCAACATCAGACGTTAAACATGCTGAGAGGTGCAGGGTCACGATCCTTGACTGAAACTAATCCATAAAAAAAATAAAAATAAACATTAACTGAGATTTTTATATATATATATATATATATTATTTCAGCTAGTTGTCAAGGCAAGTCGAAGTACTAAAATAACTAAAACTAAATAAATTTTTTTTTTTTTTTAAAACTATATAGACATTTACTTTTATATTTAATCATTTATCCAAAGCAACATACAAATGAGAACTATTTTTTTAAAAACTAATACAATTAATAAAAATTAATAAAAATAAATAAAAATTTCAAAAACACAGCAAAATTATTAAAACCAATTAAAAACCAACCTGCTGCATAGTTTTATTTAACTCAACTATTGTTTAAAAATTACTGTATGTCTTGCTTAAAATTTACCCAAAATATGTCGGAAATGAACATTTATTAATAAGTTTGATGAATAATAATTAAACAATAAACATTTATTAAATTGCTTATTACACTGTAAAAAGTAATACGCTATATCTACTCCATTAAATTCTGGCAACAGATTACAAGCAATATTATTAATTAAATTCAAAATATAAGAATTGAGTTAGAATTAATCAAATTAATTACTTAAAAATCAACCATTTAAAATGTGTAAAATTAGCAAACAACATTACAAAAACCACAAACTGACATAAAAAGCAAAGAGTCAAACTGCCCAACTAAATGAAACACTGATCACCATAATAGTGACCAAACATTTTCAATAACATCAACATCAACATCTAAACCTCTGTTAATTCATGTGTTTCTCTTTCCTTCAGTGATTCTGCTCGTTATCATCAGGTGTCTTCAATGTTGGCAATGAAAAATAAAGAGTTCTTAATTCATCTTTGACGTCTGCCTGTTATTCAGATGTTTTTGCCTGTTATTCAGATGTTATACTTAAATTTTACTCGTTTTAAATGGTTGACATTGAAGGAATTCATTTGATTAATTCTAACTCAGTTCTATTTGTTGAATTTAATTAATAATATTGCTTGTAGTCTGTTGCCAGAATTTAATGGAGTAGATATAGCGTATTACTTTTTACATTGTAATAAATGTTCACCTTTTGATTATTATTGTTTCCTCTAGTAATGATGTGTCTGATTTTTAATTTCCAACATATTTTGGGTTCATTTTAAGCCAGACATATAGTCATTGTTAAACAATAGTTGAGTTAAATAAAACTGACCAGCAGGTTGGGCAAACATTTAACCCAAATGCTGGGTTTGTCCATTTTCAACCCAACTTGGGTTGTTTTTAACCCAGCGTTTATTAGAGTGTATAATAGTATATCAGTGATACTAAAATAACACTGAATAGATCAATACAGGCTAAAATGAATATCACAAAAGCAAAAGTGCTCTTCTCAATATCAGCAGGGTCGTCTTTCATTGTTTCAGTATGTAAATATTTTTTATTTTTAGAATAATTTCATATCTACATCTGTGAGGAAGCATTAAAAATATAATAATCACTGACTATTCGAATCGTCTTACGTGACACTGATCACACAAAGAAAAACAACTCGGCTTTATTATTCTATAGTTGGAATGTCTGCTTAAAATGTAGGTTTTGTAGAAGGAATGTGGGGGTGAATCCTGTCAGGGAAAAAATGTGATTTATAATATTTTGACATTAATGAACAGATGAAAGGAAATATTCAAGGCTGCTGCGCTTCAGCAGAGAGGATGACGTTGAACACTCCCATCTTCAGCAGACAATAGACGTCTTCTCTTCTTAGTAGTCGTACTAAGTGTGCTCGGATCCTCCAGCGCTAGTGCTTAACGCCGACCTCTCAGATGGAATGTTTTTTGTTTCGGCTTCCTGGAAGATCTTCGCTTCAGATTTTATCTAATTGTACAGCAAAATAAAATAAAATTCTTTAGAGGAAATAATGAGAATTTTTCTGGGTTGATTCTCTGCATCAAGTGCCACTCGATGGAGTATGACGAGTAAAGACATCACAGTTAGCTCAAGGCCCTGTTCCTGTATTAATGGGACATTTGAATGGGAGTGCAACTCTTTTAACGAAAACTTAAAGTTGTGTAGTTATTAAAGACTTTTCAGTTAGCACACTAATTGACACGACTGAGCATGTATAAGCATAATAAGTACATTCATCTGAACTATGAGAATATTAATGTCATTGTGTTGCTCACGCAGTCGATGTTGGAGAAGGGTTTGAGCACCTTGTCTTCAGTGTCTTCTGTCTCTGCTAGCCTGTGATCTTCCTCAGGCTTACGGCCATTTTGAATGACCTCTGTTTTTGTCTCTCTGTCCGTGAGATGACATCAGCCCGGACACGTCGGCCATCTTGGCTCGTGCTCAGTCTCTTCTCTCGCGTTGGGAAAGTTTGACCCAGTTAGACCCGCTGTGGCGCCCTTATCACGGCCTCTGTGTGTTTATGGAGACGCTTGTCTTGGCCGCATACTTAAGCTTTTGGAACAAATCTTATGAAGTGAAGATCTGACGTCTGACAGCTGGTTGAAAAACAGGCTAATCTCTGTCTTTAAAACCTGCTTTAAGATGCCAATTACTTTGTGCTGATTTTGCAACTGTGTTGCTTTATTTGTCACAACATGAGGCTGGATAACTGGAAATACAATCAGATGCCAGTGGTTAACTAGTACAGGGCTGGTTGTGAAGCTCAAACCGAGGCTCAGTGGTAGATGACATAACTAATAATTCCTGTTCAAACAAGTGTCTTCCTCCATTGATGGCGCTTCAGAAGTAACTTATATAACTTAATACAGAACAAATATTTCATTATTTCTGAGGGCTCTTAAATGTGACATAGTGTTGTCCAAAATATTGATATTTCCATCTGTATCGATACTGAAATATCTGAAACAGTTCCAGTACTCCTTTTCTGCAGCATCGACACACCGATACCAGCTGCGTGTTCTCACTCTCTCTTTCTTCGACGGCGAACTGACACACACCCGCCTCCCCTCACTCGTCTCATTCGCTCTGGTTGAATTGTGCTTGTATTGCACATAATTTTAGTAATTCCCGCAGGTTTCACGCTATCAAAAGCACTCGATAGTGTCACTCTCATAAAGCCGCCTCTCAAACAGCTCGCGAGTACCAAATTGAGTTCTTTTTCGTGGCTTATTCACGAAAATACATACAAAATTATATTAAAATGCCCGTCTTGCTGAGGATTCAGATGAATACAGTCAGTTTTGGAATGTAAATAGTTGATAGTAAATGCATATTGTGTAACAGTATATTGGATCCGTGCATCAGCTCTTAAAGTGACAGCAGCCTAATAAAACCTTAAAGTTGGAAATTCCAGTATCGTGACAACACTAGTGTGACGTACTGTTATGTTAAAGTAGGATAATATAATGTGACATCCAAACAATTACACATATCAAGTTTGAACATATGTGGTCATTTTTCTAAAGAATCACTTTTTTTATTTGGGCAAACAGGGCGTTTGTGATATTTGTGTTGATACTCTGCTGTAGATGGCTATACTGTACGGCAGTGTGTGTGTGTGTGCGCGTGTGTGCGTGTGTAACTTGCTGTAAATAATTGGGAAGAGAAAGTGTGTGTTCACAATGTGGTACTACATGTGGACAGAAGGTGTCTGTGTGTGTGTGTGTGTGTGTGTGTGTGTGTGTTTATGTCTGTAATTTATTGTTATGCTTGAGCAGAGAACGTGTCGAGTGTGTGTGTGTGTGTGTGTGTGTCGGGCTCCTGTGCTGCCATATGGGATTGGGGACCGGAGGTTGTGATCGGGGCACATCCAGATGGCTCTTCCTCTTCCTCCTACTCTTCCATTCTGCTCACAGGAGATGGACAGTGAATGTCACTGCGGCATGTTTTATTTCACCGCTCCACCTGTATGTGTGTGTGTGTGTGTGTGTGTGTGCACATGGCCAGTTCTCCAGTCAGCATCTCAAATGCCTCAAGTTATCAGTTCAATAGGTTTAATAGGGAAGGACAATAGAGCTAAAAATATATCAAAGAGGGTTTTTTTGACTTGTCGATATCTTGAGTTCAGTAAGTGAGTCAGAGTGATTCAGTGATAGATTCGTCAGGCCGCTGTCATGAGTTCCCGAGTGTTTTTGAACCATGTATGTTTGTTGTTGAGTGCAGCCAGCGAAGACAACTCAATAGCAAGACGTCTTTTGATCCCGTCACATTCAATTCACACTTCAAACTCTCATCTTGGGTAAAATATCACTTCTTTTGCTGTGGCACTGTAGGGTAAAGCATTTCAAGAAACTTTTAACATTTCTGAGTAATGACACAAACAGATAGTTGAATCAGAGTTTTCAGCCATTGAAGTGGATTAAATGAGAGACACTATTAAAACATCTCTCTGTCTTCACACTTTGAGACTATGAGTTGTGAGTAGTCTAATGACATGCTCTTTAGGAAACTTATTGACCAAACACAAAGTAAATCAGTGGGGTGTTGCTGAATTCACAGGCTCAGTGGAAAAACGTGTCTCTTCACTGCAGATTCAAATAAAAACCAGTGGCAGTAAAACACTAACAACTTTTATTCTTTTTCACACAAAATTATGATTACAGGGGCAGATTATCAAAATAATAAAGACTTATTTTCGCCCGGTTCCTTGCACAATACTATGTTATGAGCTCAACACACTTTTATCATAGTACATGATTTATGAACTAATACATTTTGAGACAGACTTGTAGAAGCAGCTAAAATTGCATGGTTGCTTCAGCAAATGTGTTTTTATCTCTCATTTTGTCAAGTTTATTGTAGGTGGTATGCTTTTTTTCGGACGCTGCTGCGTATCGTAAGCAAGGTAATAAACATCACGATTCACATTTAGTTGTTTCGAATAAAACTGAACGCTTTTAGTGCCACTCACCGGACATTTCACTTTGAAAGTGTCGTGAAACATGCAATAAGCAACGAAATACAGTATCATGTTGCAGAACATGAGGACCGTTCAAATGGCTGACGGTCACTCAGGAAGGTGTTTGGCTCTAAACTGGATTTGGTAAAAGCATTGAAAGCACTGAAAGACCCACTGAATGGATCAGCTTTACATTGTTCTGTTTATTTACTCACATTAGCGGAGGAATCAGGTGTCAGGATGAACACAATGCAGCGCTTTAAGGTTCACTTCAGTCTTGCTCTCTTCATGTAAATGTGTGTGTGTGTGTGTGTGTGTGTGTGTGTGTGTGTTTGTGTGTGTGTGTGTGTGTCACTCACAGACATGAGAAATATATCTATAGAACGCTTGAAATGTCAACTTTTGAAATAAACCCATTTAAAAACAAAGAAACATGGTACCAGTGTTTCAGTGATAACCATAATCATGAATGAAATATGTCAAGAACACGTCTGGGTCATAATTACAAAGACAAATTTGTTTTTACTGAATTAAAATCAGCATAAATTGTAGGGCTGCCCCGACTAAAGATATTTCTAGTCGACTAGTAGTTGTTCATTTAAGCCATTAGTCATCTAATCGCACATTTATATTAATTTTACTTAAATATATACTGAGGAGAATACTAAACCATAATGAGCGTTTAATATATATATATATATATATATATATATATATATATATATAGGTGTAATATAGCCTATTCCATGCTCAAGCACACGCGTAAAGCTTGCCACAAAGTACCAGCAAAAGTAATGATTATGAATGTGTTTGGAAAAAATGGCAAGGAGACATTTTAATTATTTATTAATAAACTAGTGTTTTTCGAGTCTGATGATACTGCCTCGCCATCTCTGCAGTACAATGAACGCGCCTATAGAGAAAAATACTTCCTTTCATACGGATTACATAATCCAACCTGGTCTCATGGAAAGGCGTACCTGTGGGAATGTTTTCGCGAGTCGCAAAAGTACGTACATATCACTGCAGTTTCCAACAGAAATGAACACTAGAGGCAGTAAAACAGCAAGCTCTTTTAATCGTTTTCATACACAGTTATGATTACAGGGTCAGATTATGGATTAATAAAGACTTGTTTTCACGTCTCCTTGCACAACTTCAAAAAGCTTTTTACCAAAGTGCACGAATTGTAAACAAATAGCCTTGGGTACGAATCCGGGAAAATTAGTCACGGTAAAAAAGCTCAAAGATGAGAGATCAAAACAAACTAAAACGGCACGATTACGGATGCTTTTTATGTCACATTTGCTTTTGTTCACAGTATCAGGTAGGTTTAGGTGTAGTGTTGGTGGTACGTTATTTTAAAAAATAATGGAGCATTACACTTTTAGCGGCAATCACCGGACAAAATTTCAAATCAGAACTGCGGTGATTCGTATAAAAAGCATTTTTGTGACGCGCTCCAGTTCACAGAAACCGAGACGGCAGAAAGCGCATCCTGTTTTTTTTCTTTATTTTACAGAATCACAACATTTTGCTGTTATTGTAAGTTTACACAAATAAAAGTAGACTTTACAGTTTCTAATAATGCATTACTTACTGGGGCTAATACTAGCGCACGTTTATCTAGGTTAACGTTAGAGCGAGCAGCCATGTAAAGTTGCTACTGCAGCAGTTTGCAGCGAGCTGTCAGAGTTCCTCTGAAACCCTCCACCTTCCCCAGCTCCACCTGTATAGATCTGCTACAGGTAATTTCATATATGCTATTTGTGCAGCAGCAGTATTTACAGTTTCACATGCTTACAGCAGAGTGTCTGTGTGTGTATTGGCTGTAGCAAGTCTGTACTTGCTCTGCAGCAGCAGCAACAATAATCATCATCAGAAATAATCAGCAGCAGCAGCAACAATAATCATCATCAGAAATAATCAGCAGCGTCAATAATCAGCAGCAGAAATAATCATCATCATCAGCAGCAGCGTAGCAGATCTATTCCGCAAAGACCAAATACATTAACATCATCATATCCATTACCATGCTAAACTTTTCCGAGAGTTTTCATGATAGAAATAATATGACAATGCGCATAAATTCTTAATGAGCCTAAAATACGCTTCATTATGTTTGAAATTGTGTGCCTCCTGAGCAGAATGGCTCTGAATCACAGAAAACCAGCGGCAGAGAAAGCGGGAGACAGTTCTGCAGCACTTTCCCAGCGCAAACTCACCATCTAATATGAATTTCATGAGCAGCTCAGGACGAGAGCTCAGATTTTTCATGTTCAGCCTGGTCAGCGTTCTTAACATCTTCATTTTCTTCATAGGTGTCTGCTTTTTCCCGCAAGGCCGCCGCCTTACGCACTACAATTTATGGCTGCAACTTCTCCTGGAGAAAACAAATGAGGCATTCGCTCGACTTGTGCAAATTCTCAGAGTAGCCGCTGAAGCCGCTGGGAGGTTTTCGCCTCATGAACATTGTTTATTATGGGGGATGCTGTGTTTTCTTGGCCGTTATCTGAAAAATGCCAGCGAAGCCCTTGAACTTGAGCTCGTCTCCGCTCGTACTGTGCTGCTTAAAGTCTTCATGAAAGCACTTACAACATCCACTGTCTTTTTGGGAGCAGTAACACGCTCAAACAAGCTCTTGCTAAACGTGTTGTTTTGTTGGCACAGCGAGTTTGTTGATCTGTAATGGGATCTGAGGGGTCTTCATGAATGTTCTGCTCTTCAGCCCAGAGTCCTTTATCTCTGTCACTGCAGATATTTTGAACACAACGTTTCCTAACATCAGAGATACAGAAGAGTTTAAAGCTCTCGTATGATGGAAAGCAGGGTTTTTTTTTCTTGCTTATATATTGGGACGTACTATAAGACAAAGAGTCTCAAATGGCCTCACATTAGACATGTGTGGAGACAAAAGAGTTCAAAAGCAAATTTCCTATTTGGCATTTGTCCGATTTATCACAAACGCCCTACAAAGTGAGCATTTACTGTATTTAATTGCTGTATGAGTTTGAATAGAAATTATTCAATTCACAACACATCTTTACTTATTGTACATCGTAAAGAGATTCAGTACTTCAGCAACCTCATCCTCCCTGAAGATCAACAATGTGAACTAAACAGATATGTGGAGGTTAGCCAATCACAGCAGAGGTCATTTACATAGAAATATATGAAAGGTACAGTAGCAAAAACAACCTATTTATTTCTAAGAGTCATTAAAAATAGACATTAAAAAGTAAATTAGGGCTGTTTTGGTGCGCAGACTTCAGTTTGTCTCTTCATTTCAAATGCGCTGTTTATTGTTCATTAAATTGAAGAGTTTCACAGACCAAGTAGCAACAAAACACATTATAATTAACAAACACTTGGGATAGTTGGGCTATTGTTTCTGCTGATGTGACCGGAGGAAGTTTTCCTGCTGCTTAATTGAGAGTGGCAGTGGAAGATGCAGCGCTGAAGCTCTCTCTCTCTCTCTGGGTCTCGCTCTGTCTGTATCTCTCTGTAGTTGCCCAGTTTAATGTAACTAATGTAACCTGACGCGCTTCTTTGTGTCAGGAGAATGATGGCATGTTATCAGCGCAGTGTGTGTCCGAGGGTTTGTGTACCGAGTCATGGAGGTGACCTCCTTCAGTCGCCGCAGATCTCAGTGTTTTATGAAGATCCTCAAAAGGCAGATTTTTGTTATTCAGCAGCTTGTAATTCGCCCTATAATTCTCATCGCACAATTGGTTGACGTGTTCGCTCGTCACCGTTCAGTAGATTTTGCATACGGCAGTGGTTTATGACAGCACGTTTGAGAGCTGAAGTACTGCGACTCAGAGAGTCAGAATTTACAACTTTCTACTGGGAAAAGTGCAATAGAGCACCACTTGAAGTCAGACATTTCAGTCAGGATTTCAGCAAGATGGGGGTGTTTGATGTCAGGTGAGAATAGAGATGCACACAGTTCACTGTTTTTACTAAAGTAAATGGTTGACAATCATGCTAGCATTACCATTTTGTTTCTTTATATGTCATCTTCCAAACATCAGACAACAGAGCGCCTCAAGGTTTGGAAGCCGGAGATAGCAGGCAGGAATATCCCAGATCTGACTGTTTCTAGATAACATTTGTACATTTCATATCATGTGACTTGTGTTTCCTGAAGCAACAAAGTGCTTTACTGAACATAATTCAGCAGAGATGTTTCATATCTGGGCACAAAAAAAACTTGAAGTGATTTGATGTGAAAATGCTTCCGTGTGTGTGTGTGTGTGTGTGTGTGTGGTACTGGAGGAGGGTAAATCCTTTCCCAGCGTGCTGAGTGTTGGCGGCAGCGTTTGGCCGTGGGCCGTTCTCTCTCTCTGTTGTGTCCGTCAGGCCTGTAAGTGTGTCCTCGGGCAGTGATCAGCAGAAGCCCTGTATGCCTGGACACACATGAAAGAGAGAGAGAGAGAAAGTGAGGGAAAGACAAAACAAAGTGGAAATTGGTGATATAGTTAAAGGCCGAGTTTGTAAACACACAGCCCTATAAAGCAGCTGTTCAGTCACAGGTCTGTTTTAATATTATAAAATATAAATATCTGTCCATATAAGCATGTATAGTTAGAATAATAAATTTATTTGCGTAGTGCATTTCACAATACACATCATTTTCAGAGCAGCTTCTCAGAAATTCGTACAGTTATGTTTGTTAATGCCTTTGCCATAGAGCAAGTTTTAGTGCTGGACGATATGATGATATAAAACCGTACGAGTGATCCTACAGATTGAAATCTAGGTATATTGAATTTATAGTGTTGTCTAGCACACATATCAGTGACTCGAGCACATCTGAACGTTCAAAGGCAATTAAGAGATTTGAATATTGGTTGGTTTTGTTCTATTAAGAGATTTAGTAGCACTTTATTTTACAGTCCTGTACATACTATGTATTTATTATAGTAATTACATTATACATTATTTTAGGTTACGCTTTATTTTAAGGTGTCTTTGTTACACTGTAATTATACATTTAAGTACTGAGTAATATTAAGTAACTGCTTGTACTTACTATAGGGTTAGGATGAGAGTTTGGTTTAGGGTTGGTTGCATGTAATTATGCGTAATTTATAGTTACTACTATCGTAATGTGTAACAATGACACTAAAATAAAATATTATAGTAATATATTATTTATAATATATCAATACCTTATATTACAGTAATTCCTTGAACCTAACCTGAACCCATGTAGTATCCTTATAGTATCCAGTACTTTCTTAGGTTAGTACACTGTAAGTACACATACTGTAAAATAAAGTGCAATCAGAGATTTAAATATTGGTCAATTTTGTTCAAAGCAAGATTAAGCAATTCTCAAAAGTATTAATGAAATTAAGATCAGATGTTTCAGGTGAAAGTCTGTTGCTCGGACACATAATTAATTAACAGATTTAGGTAATGGTTGAATCAATAAAGATACAATCCGGTGCCTTGAGTAAAACATTAACCACTTGTTAAACAGTCTAATGTTTAATGTTTAACATTTTCCAAATTTAATTAAAAGTCTTTTAAGCGATGATGTTGAGAAACATACGGTACAGCTTTAATTTCAGTTAGCAGCGTCTCTGAATTCAGGCAGAATTACTGTAGCGTGATGCCGTTCTTTACTGTGTTTAAACGGGGAGCTGCTAGAATGTCAACACATAATGATTTAATTAAAGGGGTGGTTGATTATGAATTCACTTTTTTAACTTTAGTTAGTCTGTAATGTTGCTGTTTGATCATAAACAACATCTGCAAAGTTACGACGCTCAAAGTTCAATGCAAAGAGAGATATTTTCTTTAGAGAAGAGGAAGAGTTGTTGTAGTAGAGTGTTGTTGTCATGTCGTCATTTTACGCCGGACTGCTTCACAAACGAGGGTCAATTCAACACAAAAGATTAACATGACGGCACATGCTAGTGGATGAGTTGAATCAACTCCACAGCAACTACATAAATTTATCCACTAACCATTCAGAAACGTCTAAAAGTTGTAACTTCTTCCTGAGTCTCTCCATCAGTGTCGACTCCGGTTTGAACAATGTAAGGCTGAACACCGTTACTGACAATCCTCATTTTGACTGCGTGAGATTCTCCAGCTTTGTTGTTGTTGAGCTGTTAAAGCTCCGCCCTCTTCTGGAAAGGGGGCCGGGAGCAGCAGCTCATTTGCATTTAAAGGGACACACACAAAAACGGCTGTGTTTTTGCTCACACCCAAATAGGGGCAAATTTGACAAGCTATAATAAATGATCTGTGGGGTATTTTGAGCTGAAACTTCACAGACACATTCTGGAGACACCAGAGACTTATATTACATCTTGTGAAAGGAAATTATAGGTCCCCTTTAAGCAGTGATCTACATTATGAGTAAGGAGTGATGTAGTCTTTAATCTGAGCGCTGAAGAACCTGATACTGACCCGAGATCCACCGTGAGTTCAGAGCGCAGGTGAGAAACCTGACCCCAGTTCAGCTGGGTGGAGATGTGCTGGTTAACGCTCAGGGCTGATAGACAACACCAGACCCATCCAGACCACGACATGTTAGCCCAAGTACCCGGCCGTCCATTTGAATGAACTGGAGCAGAGGGAATGCTGAACATCGCAGCGTTCATGTGAAACACAGGAGCCATTCAGAGCCATGCAGTTCCTGAAGAGTGAAGCTGCTGTGATGATAGTGGTTGAGCTGATTATTGCCTTGTGTATGGCAGAAATAGACTGTGGTTTTGTCTGAGAACCTAAACTGAGACCAGATCCTTGCCAAGGTCATATTTATGTGGTTTTGAGGAGTCTTTAGACCAACAACACAAGATGAAGGCTTCAACTCTGCTGCAGGATTGCTGGTTTGATCCCTGCAAGATGTACACCAGCATTTGATGAGTCATCAATACTTTTGCTCTGTTTTCTGCTGAAATAGACATGGACAAGACTCGCTTTCTAATTTCATTGGGTCTGTGTATGTCCAGTACTGTATGATAGGGACTGAACATGATCAGATGGACACATCCCGACTCCGGTGATGGACTTCATGGAACAGAGCCCGTGGCGGAGACGTGACACACTCTAAATTATTTTTATCTGTGCTGTCTGTTAATCGCCCTGATCTGCATTGCTCATCAGTCGCTAATTTCTTTCATTCAAGGTCAGGAGACATTGTTAGGGTGAAAGACGCCCGATCCGAGCCAGAAGACTGTAATGCAGAGAGACAGGAAGAGCGAGAGGACGAAGATAAAGACAGAGAGAAGGAGAACAGGATCGCTCTATGGTCTCCGAGCTCTTTTATGCTCCTAATGACTGCATGTGCGATTAGTTCTGAAGAATGAAGCATGAAGTGAGATGGTCCCACCCAAAGTGTGTTATGATTTTGAGTTGGGATAAGACGGTTTGGCTGGTCTGGGATCAGCACGGTTAATTGCTACGTGACAAAAGAACAAGAGTCAGAGAGGAGAGCGGAATGTGTGCGGCGGTATTAAATGACTCTTACCTGACACACACACACACACACACACACACACACTGGTTCCGCTGATTTGCAGCTCTCACATTACACATGCATTTCCAGCCAATGAGTGATCAGCCTGTGGCTGCCGGCGGCGTCGCTCTGCACCTCTGTGAGTGATTCATGAGTATGGTGTGTAAAGTCAATGACTCTCTGCTCTTTAAACGCTGCCATAAAGTTTCCCAAACTCCCCGCCGTCATTTCGTCTGCAGCGGCCCCTCAACACTCGTTTTTAGAGCCGAACACGCTCTTTTACCTGCCTGTGAGGGATGACGGAGCGTATTTACAACCGCGGGGAACGACTCTCGCTCTCTCTCTGACAGTCTTTCTCTCGGGATGTTTATCGCTGTACGTGAGAGAGAGAAAGGTCATTGGTGGGTTTGGTTTAGAAGAATCCCACTTAATCTGTTTGTGAAATCACATGCTCAAATTACTGACTTGCCATCACTGAACAACAGAGGAGGAAGGTTTTTGACAGTTACTTTAGTATAATTGAGATACTATTATAGTTTTTATTAATATTTTGAATTAGTTTTTATTATGTTTAATTTCTTTCAAAGTTTCATATTTTTCATTATTATTTCATTATTTATATTTTATTTACTTCAGTTGACATTTATTTCAAGTAACAGAAATGTTTTTTGTGGTTTCACAATCAAAGCTGAAGTGTGTAGTTTCTCCAAGAATTGCAATGACTGTTAGCAAAGATTCCCCTGTCAGCCATTGGTCAATCACACTTCACCTCCACATCCGTTCATCAGAAATCCCCAGATTTCGTCTCCATAGAAGTGCAGAACAAAGTCGGCAGATCGGTGTGATTCTGGTTCTGTTTCAGGCCAGCATTCAGCGGCTGTTATCAGCTTACCTCAGTGTGTCTGTGTGTGTGTGTGAGTGTGTGAGTGTGTGTGTGTGTGTGTGCGTGTGTGTGTGTGCGTGTGTGTGTGAGTGTGTGCGTGTGTGTGTGCGTGTGTAAGTGTGTGTTTGTGTGTGTGTGTAAGTGTGTGTGTGTGTAGGGGCTGGCAGGAGGAGTTTGTGCTGCTCTCTGGAAGCCTCAAATCCAGCTCTAGTCTGGACTTAAAGCCCGGCTTAATGACTAGGCTGATTCACTGGCATCTCTGCACTGCGCTCAGCCTCTCTGAGCCGCTCCACACACCCGCAGCCAAACACACGCGTGACCTGCCAGCATCACCGCGTGAATGTGAGTCGCTCGCACATGCTGGAGTTTTGAAGGTTAGCTGTGCGTGGGATTGTCTGTGATTCGGTGCGGTGTTGAGCTGTCATTGAGTTAATTAGTTATTTATCTGAAGATGAACAGAAATCTCTGCTAAACCCATAATAAACATTCATTTCTGTTTTAGTTTCTGACATGCCGAGCCGCTCAAACAGACAGATCAGTGCTCTGAACGCCACTGTCACCCTATGAAATCCATTTTATTTTTTCACAAATACCGTATTTCGGTTTTAATTTTTCTGGATTCCATTTTTTCCGTGATTTCTTTCTCTGCATCATGGAAATCATAGAGCTGTAGTCACAATGGTTCAGTTCAGGAAGTCAACCCTGGAAGGACTTGAATGTAAAACTGGGATACAAGAAAGATAAAAATGACACACTTCTGTGGAAGCTTGTTTTCGCCACTGAATAAAAAATTAAAAAGGTAATTGCAAGTTTTTATCTTCACAACTTTTTTCCTCGCCATTGCGTGATATAGTCGCAAGTGTGAGTTGTAAAGTCAGAATTGTGATATAAACTCGCAATTCTGAGAAAAGAAGTCAAAATTGCATGATATAACTTCGCAATTGCGGGAAAAAAGACTTTATAAATTGCAATTCCGACTTTTTAACTTGGAATTCCGGCTTGAAATTCTGACTTTATAACTCGCATTTCCAACTTTATAACTGGCAATTCCGCCTTTATAACTAACAATTCTGACATTATATTTTGCAATTCCAAATTTATAACTCACAATTCCGACTTTATAACTCGCAATTCCGGCTTTATAACTAACAATTCTGACTTTATATTTTGCAAATCCAACTTTATAACTCGCAATTCCGACTTTATATTTTGCAAATCCAACTTTATAACTCGTAATTCCGACTTTATAACTCGCAATTCCGGCTTTATAACTAACAATTCTGACTTTATAACTCGCAATTCTGGCTTTATAACTAACAATTCTGACTTTATATTTTGCAAATCCAACTTTATAACTCGCAATTCCGACTTTATATTTTGCAAATCCAACTTTATAACTCGCAATTCCGACTTTATAACTCGCAATTCCGGCTTTATAACTAACAATTCTGACTTTATATTTTGCAAATCCAACTTTATAACTCGCAATTCCGACTTTATAACTCGCAATTCCGACTTTATAACTCGCAATTCCGACTTTATATTTTGCAAATCCAACTTTATAACTCGCAATTCTGGCTTTATAACTCGCAAATCCAACTTTATAACTCGCAATTCCGACTTTATATTTTGCAAATCCAACTTTATAACTCGCAATTCCGACTTTATAACTCGCAATTCCGGCTTTATAACTAACAATTCTGACTTTATATTTTGCAAATCCAACTTTATAACTCGCAATTCCGACTTTATATTTTGCAAATCCAACTTTATAACTCGCAATTCCGACTTTATAACTCGCAATTCCGGCTTTATAACTAACAATTCTGACTTTATATTTTGCAAATCCAACTTTATAACTCGCAATTCCGACTTTATAACTCGCAATTCCGACTTTATAACTCGCAATTCCGACTTTATATTTTGCAAATCCAACTTTATAACTCGCAATTCTGGCTTTATAACTCGCAAATCCAACTTTATAACTCGCAATTCCGACTTTATATTTTGCAAATCCAACTTTATAACTCGCAATTCCGACTTTATAACTCGCAATTCCGGCTTTATAACTAACAATTCTGACTTTATATTTTGCAAATCCAACTTTATAACTCGCAATTCCGACTTTATATTTTGCAAATCCAACTTTATAACTCGTAATTCCGACTTTATAACTCGCAATTCCGGCTTTATAACTAACAATTCTGACTTTATAACTCGCAATTCTGGCTTTATAACTAACAATTCTGACTTTATATTTTGCAAATCCAACTTTATAACTCGCAATTCCGACTTTATATTTTGCAAATCCAACTTTATAACTCGCAATTCCGACTTTATAACTCGCAATTCCGGCTTTATAACTAACAATTCTGACTTTATATTTTGCAAATCCAACTTTATAACTCGCAATTCCGACTTTATAACTCGCAATTCCGACTTTATAACTCGCAATTCCGACTTTATATTTTGCAAATCCAACTTTATAACTCGCAATTCTGGCTTTATAACTCGCAAATCCAACTTTATAACTCGCAATTCCGACTTTATATTTTGCAAATCCAACTTTATAACTCGCAATTCCGACTTTATAACTCGCAATTCCGGCTTTATAACTAACAATTCTGACTTTATATTTTGCAAATCCAACTTTATAACTCGCAATTCCGACTTTATATTTTGCAAATCCAACTTTATAACTCGCAATTCCGACTTTATAACTCGCAATTCCGGCTTTATAACTAACAATTCTGACTTTATATTTTGCAAATCCAACTTTATAACTCGCAATTCCGACTTTATAACTCGCAATTCCGACTTTATAACTCGCAATTCCGACTTTATATTTTGCAAATCCAACTTTATAACTCGCAATTCTGGCTTTATAACTCGCAAATCCAACTTTATAACTCGCAATTCCGACTTTATATTTTGCAAATCCAACTTTATAACTCGCAATTCCGACTTTATAACTCGCAATTCCGGCTTTATAACTAACAATTCTGACTTTATATTTTGCAAATCCAACTTTATAACTCGCAATTCCGACTTTATATTTTGCAAATCCAACTTTATAACTCGCAATTCCGACTTTATAACTCGCAATTCCGGCTTTATAACTAACAATTCTGACTTTATATTTTGCAAATCCAACTTTATAACTCGCAATTCCGACTTTATAACTCGCAATTCTGGCTTTATAACTCAGAATTCTGACTTTATAACTCACAATTCTGACTTTCTAACTAACAATTCTGACTTTATATTTTGCAAATCCAACTTTATAACTCGCAATTCTGGCTTTATAACTCGCAAATCCAACTTTATAACTCGCAATTCCGACTTTATATTTTGCAAATCCAACTTTATAACTCGCAATTCCGACTTTATAACTCGCAATTCCGGCTTTATAACTAACAATTCTGACTTTATATTTTGCAAATCCAACTTTATAACTCGCAATTCCGACTTTATAACTCGCAATTCTGGCTTTATAACTCACAATTCTGACTTTCTAACTAACAATTCTGACTTTATATTTTGCAAATCCAACTTTATAACTCGCAATTCTGGCTTTATAACTCGCAATTCCGACTTTATAACTCGCAATTCTGGCTTTATAACTCACAATTCTGACTTTATAACTCGCAATTCCGACTTTATAACTAACAATTCTGACTTTATATTTTGCAAATCCAAATTTATAACTCACAATTCCGGCTTTATAACTCACAATTCCGACTTTATAACTCGCAATTCCGACTTTATAATTCGCAATTCTGGCTTTATAACTCGCAATTCCGACTTTATAACTCGCAATTCTGGCTTTATAACTCACAATTCCGGCTTTATATCTCACAATTCTGACTTTATAACTCACAATTCTGACTTTATAACTAACAATTCTGACTTTATATTTTGCAAATCCAACTTTATATCTCGCAATTCCGACTTTATAACTCGCAATTCTGGCTTTATAACTAACAATTCCAACTTTATAACTCGCAATTCCGACTTTATAACTAACAATTCTGACTTTATATTTTGCAAATCCAAATTTATAACTCACAATTCCGCCTTTATAACTCGCAATTCCAACTTTATAACTCGCAATTCTGACTTTATAACTCGCAATTCCGACTTTATAACTCGCAATTCCGACTTTATAACTCGCAATTCTGGCTTTATAACTCACAATTCTGACTTTATATTTTGCAAATCCAACTTTATAACTCGCAATTCTGACTTTATATCTCACAATTCTGACTTTATATCTCGCAATTCTGACTTTATAACTCGCAATTCTGGCTTTATAACTCACAATTCTGACTTTATAACTCGCAATTCCGACTTTATAACTCGCAATTCTGGCTTTATAACTAACAATTCTGACTTTATATTTTGCAAATCCAACTTTATAACTTGCAATTCCGGCTTTATAACTCGCAATTCCGGCTTTATAACTAACAATTCTGACTTTATATTTTGCAAATCCAACTTTATAACTCGCAATTCCGACTTTATAACTTGCAATTCTGGCTTTAGAACTAACAATTCCAACTTTATAACTCGCAATTCCGACTTTATAACTAACAATTCTGACTTTATATTTTGCAAATCCAAATTTATAACTCACAATTCCGGCTTTATAACTCGCAATTCCAACTTTATAACTCGCAATTCCGACTTTATAACTCGCAATTCCGACTTTATAACTCGCAATTCTGGCTTTATAACTCACAATTCTGACTTTATATTTTGCAAATCCAACTTTATAACTCGCAATTCTGGCTTTATAACTCGCAATTCCGACTTTATAACTCGCAATTCTGGCTTTATAACTCGCAATTCCGACTTTATAACTCGCAATTCTGGCTTTATAACTCGCAATTCCGACTTTATAACTCGCAATTCTGGCTTTATAACTCACAATTCTGACTTTATAACTCGCAATTCTGGCTTTATAACTAACAATTCTGACTTTATATTTTGAAAATCCAACTTTATAACTTGCAATTCCGGCTTTATAACTCGCAATTCCGGCTTTATAACTAACAATTCTGACTTTATATTTTGCAAATCCAACTTTATAACTCGCAATTCCGACTTTATAACTCACAATTCTGGCTTTATATCTCACAATTCTGACTTTATAACTCACAATTCTGACTTTATAACTAACAATTCTGACTTTATGTTTTGCAAATCCAACTTTATAACTCGCAATTCTGGCTTTATAACTCGCAATTCCGACTTTATAACTAACAATTCTGACTTTATATTTTGCAAATCCAAATTTATAACTCACAATTCCGGCTTTATAACTCGCAATTCCGACTTTATAACTAACAATTCTGACTTTATATTTTGCAAATCCAACTTTATAACTCGCAATTCCGACTTTATAACTCGCAATTCTGGCTTTATAACTCACAATTCTAACTTTATAACTCGCAATTCCGACTTTATAACTCGCAATTCCGACTTTATAACTCGCAATTCTGGCTTTATAACTCACAATTCCGACTTTATAACTCGCAATTCCGACTTTATATCTCGCAATTCTGGCTTTATAACTCGCAATTCCGACTTTATAACTCGCAATTCTGGCTTTATAACTAACAATTCTGACTTTATATTTTGCAAATCCAACTTTATAACTCGCAATTCCGACTTTATAACTCGCAATTCTGGCTTTATAACTAACAATTCTGACTTTATATTTTGCAAATCCAACTTTATAACTCGCAATTCCGACTTTATAACTCGCAATTCCGACTTTATAACTCGCAATTCTGGCTTTATAACTCACAATTCTGACTTTATAACTCGCATTTCTGACTTTATAACTCGCATTTCCGACTTTATAACTCACAATTCCGGCTTTATAACTCGCAATTCCGGCTTTATAACTCGCAATTCCGACTTTATAACTCGCATTTCCGACTTTATAACTCGCAATTCTGACTTTATAACTCGCAATTCTGACTTTATAACTCACAATTCCGGCTTTATAACTCGCATTTCCGACTTTATAACTCGCAATTCCAGCTTTATAACTCGCAATTCCGACTTTATATCTCGCAATTCTGACTTCATTTCATGCAATTCTGACTTTATAACTCGCAATTCTGAGAAAAAAAGACAAAAAGTCACAATTATCTTCTTTTTTTTTATTCTGTGGCGGATACAAGCTTCCATACACTTCGGCTTCCGTTTTAGGATTTTGATCTAATGAAGCACAACAGGAGTTTGTAGTTTGAACAGAGCTGTGCTCTGATTTTGACCCTGGTTTAACCCTGGATGTGGAACAGAAGTTAGTCATGTTAACTGTGTGTGTTAATGATCAATGAGCTGGCCTCGTTCAGGAATGGAGAGGCGCACTGACCACCAGTGTGTGTGTGTGTGTGTGTGTGTGTGTGTGTGTGTGTGTTTCGTGCTGTTCTAGATTGTTCTGTTTGACTCCATTCGGTGCTGAATAGACGTTGCTGACAACAACAGAACTGCCTTGACAGAGAAAAACACAAAGAAAGCCGTGTGTTTGTGCGCGATGTCACCTCACGCTTAAGCTCGCTGCCAGCGTTGACCTCAGCAGTGTCGGAGCGAGCGTTTATTACAGCTGCAGTGGAAACATGTTCACTCTTTCTTTCTGTTCTGTTCTCTGCGGCCCTCAGCACACACAAACACACTCTCTTCTGCTAGTATTTAAAGCTGAAGTGTGCCATTTCTGTGTCTCTAGCATCACCAAACAGAACTGAAATAGAATTACTCCAATCGTCATTGCTGACACTCACGCTGTTGGTTGAGTTAGTGCTCAGATGCTCAAACATGAAAAGTGATCCTGAATGTGTGAACTTTTATGTGCGGATCACTAGTACTGTACATAGGTGTTAACTTCAAGCATACTTGATACAGTTAAAAGTACATTTCCAATTAAACCTGCCGTATAAAAATAAGTAAACTAACAGTGTACCTATAAGTTCACTTGTAGTATAGTCTACAGTAGACTTGCAATACAAAGAAAAAATTAGATGTAAACTAGTTACATCTAGTACAAGTTTAGTACTGTTATACCTAAAGTACACTTAAAAGTTCTTTTATAAACTAAAAGGTAGGCCACTTTAGTTCCAAGAAGTATGACAGTATACTGATACATAAAGTACACTTGGGAAGCATACTTGGAACTTTACTCATAATACAATTGACTTGAAGTATGCTTATTTTTGTAAGGGTTATTTTAACATAAAAATGACACACTTCAGCCTTGAGTCGACGTAGTGTTCTCAGTGGGCTTTACTTTCCATTGCAGTCAGGGGTGGACGATATGTGTGTGTGTGTGTGTGTGTGTGTGTGTGTGTATGAGTGTCCTGCCAAATGTGGGTCATTTTTATGGCTTATCACCTCCTGCAGATGTGGACAGTAAAACTCTGCTGACCAGAAAATCTGCAGATTTGGCCTCAACAAAACACTCACATCAGTGCCATTAAACACCTTTTACTGTGTGTGTGTGTGTGTGTGTGTGTGTGTGTGTGTGTGTGTGTGTGTGTGTGTGTGTGTGCTGCAGTGATTGCAGGTTGTGACAGGCTGTAAGTCTGCGCTCTGCTCTTTTTTCCTCCTACAGTGTTATCTGAGATGTACGCCTCAGGAAATACAACATGCACATGAACTGCTTTCATTCAACATGAAGATTTTAACTTCAGATACAAGCATAAAGGCAAATACAAGAATTACCATAAAAACGTTGTTTAAAATGATCAGTTTTAAAAACAAGACAAAAAAAAGAGAAAGAAAAATACATTTAATTCAAGACATTCTCTGAAAACAAGTCTTATTATCTTACACAAATTTGCTTCTCAGATAAATGCATCTTTGTCTCGTTTAGATATTTTCACTAATAAAACAGACACAAATGCTGATTGAGGCAGTGATTTTCCAGTGTAGTGCTTCAAATGTCATGCCAAACTCTGAAGTTTTGCCATTTTATTAGAGAGAACTGGTTGGTTTAGTGTTGTCAGCGCTGGCCGGAATCACAGGTATGTCGGGAGATCATTGAGAGATATACGGCAGACTGTCAGCTGATGGTGTTGTGTCACTCACAGACACAACGCAGTGGATTTATTGTGTAATAACATAAAGGCCTCATTTGACTGAAACACGAGAGCCGTCGAGTTTCCAGCAGCAGAGCAGTGAATCTGTGCGTTACCTGTCCGACAGGTTTCCACAGGTGATCAGGTAAACACACGGCCTGTGTGGATGTGCCTCAGGATCTGGGCTTCGCTGTTCAGTCTGATTCTCAGAACACCTCCTGTTTTAATCTTCTTACCTTGACTGCAGAAGTCAACTCTTGAATAGCACACGCACCGGCCCTGGGCTAGTCAGAGGACACGGCTGTTTCCAACTTAATTGGATTTCTGAGGAGTGAAAAGCAGAAATTCTTGGCATGAATCAGAGAGGTTGTGGTTCGGATATAAAGGCCGTGGTGCTGGTGCGGTTGGGTTCTCAAAGTTTCCTCTCACAAAACTTTCTTTCAGCAAACATGTTAATTTATTACTATAGAAAATGATTATTTAATTGGGCAAAAGACAGATATTATTGAATTTCTCAGTTGTCCAGAGCAGGGCAGTAACCACCATAGACATTGACGAACACAAGTAATTATAAATGGTCAAATTGTCCCCCTGTTTTTGAATTTCTTGCACTTCTCTTCTGCACTTCATTACGAAGCTATCTGTATATTGTTAGGATGACAGAAAGGTTTAAAAGTTACATATTTAGTCTGGTGACTGGTCTAACCGCGCTCGTCAATGTCAAAATGATTGAGATGGCCAATCAAATCGAAGTAGGCGGGGTTTACTGTTCACAGAAGCAAAATGTGAATTCCAGTGCAAAGTGTCAGTTTAACGTTGAAAAAGAGTGAGGTAAGATGTAAATAGTAGGGCTGGGAGAATAAATCGATTCATCTCGATTCATGGTTTGATTCTGAGATTTTCCGAATGCATCGCGATTCTTTCTCGAATCGATTCTGAGCTTAGTTTTTAACAACAGATGGCGCTCTAGGCTCGTTTTTAACCGCACACTCAAATGCTCATGAAGAAGAGCGCTCGTGTGTTCGGCTGAGTCTGAGAATGTACTTTCACCTCAGAATGCTTTTATGACGTGAGATTAATGTAAACAGCCCACTGCAAACACCTTGTGATTCACTTCAACCTTTTCAGACTTTATGAATGATTATTTTATAGAAGGTTCAAGTGGTGTGTGTGTGTGTGTGTGAGGATCTGGAAGAGAGCAGAGTACGCCATCTGCTGTTAACCCTTTAAAACCGGATGGAGCGCCTGCGCTCCCATTTGCGTGTCTCTCTTTAAGAGCCAATAAAAACTGAACCCATATAGGTAGCACAAAAATTATTTTTGCATACAAAACCAGAGACTTTACTCGTTCAGATGAAGCCTCCAACATGCTCCTGTTGTGTTGTTTTCACCCTCTAATGAGTCTGAGTAATATGTGTTTACAACAAAAACAGCACAGCCGCTAACTGAATACAAATATGTAGATTTCACGTGCTCATATCTTCATGAAACATGTACAGATCATAGAAAATGGCACAGAATTATTTAAAGCAGATTCTCACAATTAAAATGAACCCAAAATCAACATAATATATTGCATTGATCACAAGATATTACTGACGGAATGATGTAACATACTTGGCTCAAAACATGTCTCTCATCTTTCCGGTATGCAGTGTGTATCCAATGTTCCCGGACCCATCCATGTTCATTTTCCAATGTGGAATAACACAAAATAGATATCATTTTAAAGCTTCGAAACTCAGCTTTTTAATGCATCTAATCATTTTGAAAAACTTCTAACGAATGCTGAGAAGTGCCTCTAAACCGGAGTTTACCGCCCGTGTGAAAGTAGCCTAAGTAGCCTAAATGTGTGCATATTTTAATGTAAATTAATGCAAAATGATTATTTCCCAACTAGAATTAGACCTAGAATTTCCTTCACTCCTCTGTTTATTTATGCTTTATGAAAAATGGGTCCATCAAGACATGGTTATGGTCTTGGTCCGGTTAACGAGTTGGCTTGAGCACATCCAGACCCTGAGGAGAGCCAAAACATTTGTTAAAAAGTCATTGTGAAATCCAGCTGGTTAAGCTAGTTAAGAAACCTGTTGGGGACGCCAGAGCAGAACATACACTGGTCATTTCAGCGGGGTGACAACTTCTCGCAACTTCAAACCACTGCATGTGAGACATTCATTTTTCACTGTCATCTCACCTGGGCTTCATCCAGACTCCGAGCCGGGCAGGAGATTATACGAGAATGAGATCTCGCACTCTCAGCACATTGGCGGACCAGACTTGATTGTTTGCAGTTCCTCAAACGCATCTGAGAAATCTCAAACACTGCCACAGCTAGTTGAAGTACACCATCCTCCCTGGACCCCATTATCACACACACACACACACACACACTTCTTCGACTCACATAGTCATCATTTTCCCACTTCTTAACTCAGTCTTTTCATATTCTTTTCCCGTTTTGTAAATCAGCTTATGTCCAGATTCCTGCCGCTGTGATATAAACGCAGGTGAAGCGTTGCGCGTCCAGGCCTCTCTGCCCTTTCCACAGCGCTTTTCACCCGTTTATTCCTGAATTCATCAGCGCTCAGCCGTACCAGAGCTTTCCGCTTAGATGATTACCTGTGGAAACGCTTTGCTCCCCTGAACGGGGAAACTGCATTTTTATTCATATCCTGACATTTCATGGCTACTGCCATATGAACACATCAAACTTTTCCCCTATGCGGTGTGGAAGAGAAAAACATTGTGTTTTTAAGTGTCAGGTAATCGTGTATGAAGTGGCACGGCAGCGTTTTATTGTCGGGGAGAGAGATTGCGGTGAGTAAAAGTGAGAATGAGAGATTGGTGCTGGCAGCGTCGCGAGCCGGAGCCGCTCACGTTCGTGGGTAATTATATGCTGCCGACTCGTGTCTTTTGTTCTTAACCGCTGTAAAATGGTGCGGAAGGAAAGCGTGGGGACAGGTTAAACTACAGAGGAGACGTCTCATCAGTAAACCAGCCGGCCGACTCTCTTTTTCTCTTTCTCTCGCTGCCGTCAGGGAGCCATTATCAAAGGCTGTGAGTGTGGAGTAGGTCAGACTCACCCTGTCTTTGTTAGGAGGGCGGGACGACTCGTGTGTGAAGAGAAGGTGCGGCTGCATTTCAAAAGCTCCAGGCCCTGCGTGACATCATAAAACCCGCCCAATCAGCACATAAAGAAAAGCGTGTTGTGTGATTGGGGGCAGTGGGACTGTGAACGCCCTGCGGGAGCCTCTTGATTGTTTGATCTTGACAATGGAAGAAAAGAGTAAGAGTAAAACACTGCTCATTTCATTTTTCACTGTCACAGCGGTACTTCAGCTGTTTTCAGAACACTCCAGCTTTTCCAGTAACAAGCTATGTTTCCCTACATGTAGTGATGTAGCGCGACAGACACGCTGATGTCCCAGCTTTACAGCAGTGCGAGCTGATGCAATAACCACACTATTTTCACTATTCCCCCCATAATCAAATATGGACAAATTGCTCTTCTGTTTGTTGTTACGATGACAAAAAGTTGCAATGTTATATTTTTATGCTTCTCTGTCTCAGTGATCTAATAGCAAAATTATTGAGTTCGACACGGTAATGGATATGACAATCAGTTTGGAACAATCAGAGAGTCAGTAAATGACAGAATTTTCATTTTTGGGTGAACTATCCCTTTAAGGACCTAACTGTGCCATCTAGAGTTTCATGACAGAACTTTGTATTGAGATGGCCAATCAAATCAAAGAAGGCGGGGCTTTAGTGTTCACAGAATTCCAGCACTGTGCTGCAGTTTTAACTGTGACAAAGCGTGAGGTAAGATATAAGTAGCTAAACATTTAATATTTGACAACTGCTTCACGACAGAAATGTTGTTGTAGTAGAAACGCAAATAGAATTTTTATTTGGTCGAATTTTGCTGTTTTCAATTGAATATAGCCTTTATAATTTATGTGATTTATGCAGTGTGTTTAGTACTTGAATGTGACATTATCTGAATGAAGAAACATTAATGCGAGTCATTTTTGGCATAATATGCATATTATTAAGAGTGATTGTGTGCATAAAATTTTATTTGTAAACAGTTCAGATGCTGAAGACATGGTTACGACCTTGGTATATCATTTGTAGTGTCGATTTATTTTAACTCTTTCCCCGCCAACGTTTTTGATCATATTCACAAAATGTTCATGGACCCCAGAATATTTTGATGTATGAATATGTAAACAGTCAATATATCAAAAGCAAGAACAAAGCCTCTGCTTTTAAACAACAACAACAAAAATATTCTAGCTTCATTCTTTTTTATCAACACTTGAATGCAGGCAAGTTTCATTAAAAAACAAACAAAAAAACATTTTGAACAAAAATCTTCTTCCGCATCAGATTCAGAACGATGTCCATCAACACCCCCAAATCTCCACAGTCGTTTCCTCTTCATGGTTCAGCATTTCATTCAGTAACATTAGGCAGTTTTGATTTATATGCTGTTTAATGTTTGATGATCGATTTAGATTATTTGTGCGTCAGCAATGCTTCTGTGCGCTCCGTCTCTGTCTTCTTCTTCGCTTCTTTTTGCATAGTACAGATGCTGTACTATTTCAGAAGATGCGTAACAGCGCTCCCTACCGTATAACAGTGAAAACTAGTCAGTTATATTACATAATTTCAAATTTTATTTAAAGGGGACCTAAAACGCCCCTTTAACAAGATGTAATATAAGTCTCTGGTGTCTCCAGAATGTGTCTGTGAAGTTTCAGCTCAAAATACCCCACAGATCATTTATTATAGCTTGTCAAATTTGCCTCTATTTGGGTGTGAGCAAAAACACGCCGTTTTTGTGTGTGTCCCTTTAAATGCAAATGAGCTGCTGCTCCCGCCCCCTTTCCAGAAGAGAGCGGAGCTTTAACAGCTCAACAACAACAAAGCTGGAGAATCTCACGCAGCCAAAATGAGGATTGTCAGTAACGGTGTTCAGCCTTACATTGTTCAAACCGGAGTCGACACTGATGGAGAGACTCAGGAAGAAGTTACAACTTTTAGATGTTTCTGAATGGTTAGTGGATAAATTTATGTAGTTGCTGTGGAGTTGATTCAACTCATCCACTAGCATGTGCCGTCATGTTAATCTTTTGTGTTGAATTGACCCTCGTTTGTGAAGCAGTCCGGCGTAAAATGACGGCATGTCAACAACACTCTACTACAACAACTCTTCCTCTTCTCTAAAGCAGCCCAACATGGCCCCGCCCCCTTTGTTGTGTGTTCTCGTGGGCGGGGTTTATGTAAATTTTAGGGTTAGTGATGTCACCAACCCAGGAAGAAGCTTGTTGTAGTCCCTACCAGCCGTTTGTTGTAGTCCTTAAAAAGTGATTTCTGTAAAAGTAAATATCTCTCTTTGCATTGAACTTTGAGTGTCGTAACTTTGCAGATGTTGTTTATGATCAAACAGCAACATTACACACTAACTAAAGTTAAAAAAGTCAAATCATAATCAACCACCCCTTTAATGTAAATTTATCCGATTGCACCCAATAGTTATCTATTTCTGAAGTCTTAGCCAGTGTAGATGGCTCAGTGTTATTAGTTTTATTATTATCTTGTGATGTAACTGCTTTATCAGCAGAGTAGCTTGACTGTAGAGTAGCTCATAGCTGGACAAACTAGTTTTTTTCAGCACACATGAAGGATTTACATAAGTTGAATGGTTTCCAAATGATCTCCAGAAGAACACGAGGGGAGAATGTTTGGAAACAAAGGCTCACCTCAGCAGTCCTTCATTGTTAAAGTCCCTCGGCTTAGACGTGCCAGTGTCTGATTTCAGCTACTACCTTCATTCACGTCTCTCACTCCACTGAGGGTTGTGTTTCAGTATTCAGAGGGGAGGAGATGTGTACCTCTGTGTGAACCTCTTAAAAAGTTATTTGTAAAGACTCAGCAAAACCCCTCGTGAGACTGAAGGCAGATGTGAGGGTCAGAGGTGTTTTTGGGTTATTGATGTCATGCAGAGGTTTTCCAGTGTAAAGGCGGCTGTAAAACATCATCTGTGCCTGACGGAGCTCTTACAGCCCGTGCGCAGGGCAGATTTCAGCCTTAAATCACAAGAATTTGTATGTTACATAAAGAAAATGAAGGACAGTTTTGCACTCATTACTGTAATGCAGTGTTGAGAGTTATCCTGCTCACTACTGAATGTTTGTTTTTTTAACAGATATATTTATATAGTTTTATTTTTTAATTAGTAGTTAAAAAGTCGCTTTAGAACGGGCGGAGTAGTTTTACATTTTTAATTGTTTATTTATTTAGTTATGTCTGTGTGCTTGATGCGAATGGACGTGTTCATGCAGCGATTCAGCCAGAGCGGTGGAAGTGATTTTGTTCAGGCGCGTCGACGGCTCCTCCAGCGAGGGGTTAAGGAGTATTTTGACAGTCTCTGAAGGTGTTGCTTTCAGCCGTTTTAATTGGTAGGAAATCCATTTACAATGTGTGTGTTTTTGACATTTTGCTCTACGAGCAGAAAATAACTTTGTGCCCTTCAAAAATACTGCTTCTGCCTTTTTACAGGAATAATGTTAATAGTGAGATTAGACTCTCAGGAGTCCACTGCACTAACACACAAAGATTGCTTTAAAACATCTGTAAACCTGCGGTCGAAACGCCGCGCAGCCGTGAAACGAAGCACTCAGGCACGGTGGAGGAAGTGACACGTATTGTTTAGCTACAGACAAGTGTCACCTTTTGTTATTTCTACATAATTGAACATTATGTTTTAGGTAAAAGTGAGAGAAGCCATTTAGCCGTCATCACAGCTGTCTGTTTGGTTTCGAAAGTCACCGAAGTTGAAAAGTCATTTGGTTTTCCTCTCTTTCTTCAACATTAATGGCTGTCATATTATGCTGTTAAACTGCTATGGGCTTTCACCATTTTAATTCTGGCTAATCTTTTACTGTTTTGGGGAGGCATGGAGAGAGAGGCTTGAGTTTACTTCTACACTAACATCAATTTGTCTTATGGACAAACACAGCTGTAAAAAATAACCCAGTGTATCACTCCAGTTAATGTGTTTGCTTTCACTCTTCCACATTGTTAAATAGGACCTGTTATGCTTTTATTTATTTATTGTTTACATGTACAGTGTGTAATGTTGCTGTTTGAGCATGAAAAAGCTCTGCAAAGTTCCAGTTCAGTGTTTCTGAACTCTCTGAAACGCCTCCATCTTGAGTTTTCTTCACAATATTCCTCATTTAAATAATTCATACGCAGAATAAAGGGGCGGGACCTGCTTGAGTTAGTTAGTAGTGTGTTGAAACTGGCGGTTATGGTAAGGGGCGGGACATTTCCCAAACACCAATCACAACACACTGCTCCAGCCGACCAATCAGAGCACATTGTGCTTTTCAGAAAGAGGGGCTTCATAGAGACAGGAACTAAACAGAGCGTTACTGACAGACTGGGAAGAGAGGAGCTGAACAATGGAGAATATGAGGAAAATAATCAACCTGTTCTAGTAGAGCCAAAAAAAGGCATAACGTGGCCTCTTTAATGGTTTTTAAAACTAAACAGGACTTGAAAGTTGTTGCAGCTTTATAAAGCGTGTTAATTTTAATAAAGTAACCATTATTGAGTTTATGATTGGTTGTCTGTTGCTAAACAACTTGATATTCTAGCACCACTTTGGCCCTGAGCTTCATGACACAAGGTTGAAACTGTGCTGAGCCCCTTTTACAATTACAAGTGCGGGTAAAAAGAAAACAGCAGATCTTAATAGAACAGAGCAGAAGCAAGGTTTTATTTATGAGATCTCTAGTGAAGTTGATTAATCTGACGCTGTCTCTGACTAACCTTCTGTAAAATAACATTTTCCCATTTTACCCCAAACAACACGAGCACTATTTGTGTTTCTTCGCCTTGATTGGATCATTATTTGTGTTTTTCAATTTAGTTCAGCAGCTGATGGCTTTATGATTGATTCCTTCGCCTCCCGCCGTACTGTTTTCCACATCTGGCCAGTTTGCGGTATTAGGAATCGATTTTTGACTTTTAATTTGAGAATTTGTGTCCTGCACTTTTACTTCACATGATTTTTCTCTTTCTCAATCACTGTTAATGAGAGGGTGTTTATGAGCGTGTGGGGATGGAGCTGTTAACCCGTGTTTATTGGGGACTGTGAACGGGCTTTGCCCTTGAGGTTTTATCAGGCACAATAATTATTTTATTATGTAAATGAAGAGCAGGCTATTATTTCATTAGCAAGGCTGAATATTTGCAGCCATAGATTAGTATGCAAATCATCCCCGTTAGTGTCCTTGCAGCCACGCTGAATGTAGGAGGCGCGTTCGGGCCCATCTGGAGCGGAGCGGCACGTTATGGACTCATTAAAGCGCTCGGCCCGTCTGTGCCGCACAATGGACTGAGGTGAGCACCGTGAAATGCCAACGGGCCATGAAAGATGTTCGCTGCATAAGGCAGTGGGATTGTGGCGATCTGGACCTCCTGAATAGCCGCTTCCCCATTTAAACAGATGAATTCTGTCCTCGGCACAGAGACAGGGGTTGTTGTCAGCGCTCTGTCCTCGGGCCAGCTATCCGCAGTTATTCCGGCCCCTCGGCAGAGCCAAGCGCGTCAAAGAGAGTCAGATGGTGTGTGGAGGTGTTTGGTTTGTGATGCTGAAGAGTATTATGTGTGTGCGTATGTGGGCAGAGCTCAATTTCCTGTGCTGTAGATAAATTAAACACTGCGAGACGAGTTAGTGGGTGTCGTATTATGTCTTGAATTTGAAGATGTTCTGCTTTGGTTCGGGAGTCTCTTTGTTTGGCTAGGCATTTAAAACTACACACACACACACAGGCCTTTCACAGACATACACTGAACCAATATCAAGCGCTTACAGAGGCACTAAAGATGACAACTCCGAGACGGTGTTATTTTAGTTTTTTATTTCATGTTTTTACTCGTGTCTGACCTCGACGGACTGAACAGAAGAAATGAACCTTAGAAGATTTACACCTCAAAGAGGGCGGAGCCTCGGAGCCACACCCACTTATTACACCATCACCATGGACCAATGGTGGTTCAGAGGCATTTACCAGCTGGAACAAACTTTTCCAGAAAGTTACCTTTGGCAAGCTGCTTCGAACTCCTGAAACGAACATAAAATTAATTTTGTTTTGGTCTGATTTTGTTCAAAATTACATCACACCACTTTTTTCCATATTTTTTTTTTTTTTGGTATTTGCACTTTTAAACAAAACCCACCCTATTATGCTTTGCATTTTCCCTTTACTGTACTGCATTGACACTTTTCACCCTTATGATGGTTTTAATTTGATCAATAATCGGCTAATATATAGTTTTATGTTGTTGTTAGAGGTTTGAGGCTCATAATGTCACTTTTATTAGTGCTCTTGGATGCATGTGAAATTACATGTCTGAAATGATATTAGCATGACATGGCACTAAGTCTGAGGATTAGCAGTAAATGACAGCAGTATTATTAGTCCGTCTGTATAATCACTCAGATTAAGTGTGCAGACAGACATTCGCGCGTCTCTCCTGGCCTCTGGAAGGCTCTTTCCGTCTTCTGTCTTCTGCTTTAGCTCGTTTGATTTACGCACTGAATCCACTCTCGCAGCGCTCTGTTTGCAGAAGTCCTCGTCAGCCGTTTCCTACATTTGCATGTGTTTGAAGTGCAAAATGTAGGAAACGTGTGTTTCAACACACTGACACGGGACATTTCCTTAAAATTCAATTAAAATGTTTTATGTCAGGTCTCTTATGCTGACATATTGGGTTATCATGCAGCTAAAGGAGCTGCAAAATGTTTTGTAAAAATGAAAGTTGAGATTTTTGTTGTTGTTTTCCGATGTGGTGCAGATGAATTTGTGTGGTCTCTCGGGAAGGTGGAGGTATTTCCTTCCCGCTTTAATTAACACCTTCATCCGTCTGGATTTGTGCTCTCTCTGTGACATCACTGAGATGTTGTAAAGGTCAGTGGATGTAAAACACGGAGCGTCTGACCTTTACACAGGTGAGAAAACCTCACATAATGAATGCACTGCTTTAGAGTCACTAACAAGCTCTGAGTCGGTCATGACGTCCTGCCAAACAGTTTTTCAGGATGATGATAGTTAATCGTTCAGATGAACGTCCAGTCTGGAGGATGTTAGGATGGGAGAGTATTTTACCCTCCTTTACCTCACTGGTGAACTTTATTATCAAATCAAAATCAAATCATATAATGGCACAAATGTGTCGAAATTGCTGGTCACAGTTTGCATGCTACAATTCCTGATCTTGAAGGTTGATATTTATTGATGGATTGCGGAGGATCCAGCAGATCACAACGATCTGTCATACTTTACTGGGACCGCATGTAACGGATGTAGGCCGGTAAGAGCTGTGCGTGTACACCTCACTCCCCTGATCTCAAGAGGTGCTCTAGTGACTGCGGTCTTTAGCCTCCTTGTTAGAGAGCCCGACTCCCATGCTAGAGACCCGGGTTCGAGCCCTGCTTAGAGCGGGTGGTTTGAACTGCAGGGGTACACGTACAGCATTACTCCACCACTGCTCTGTAACTCCTTCACTCTCTCACACAAACACACACACACACACATTGCAGTGTAGACAGACGGGCAAATATTGACAGAGACAGAGTGAGAATGGCATCAGGATGTGATGCACTCTTCACAGGAACACTATCTTATATGACATCGTGAAGTACTCTACTGCTACACCACATCTCTAACATACCAAACCCTGTGAATCACAGGTGATTTGTGCTCTCTGCAGGTCTGTGTGGCTGTCAGATGTTTATAAAGCTCTTGTTTGCTGATTTGAGTCACTGACTGTATGAGCTAGTGCTCGTCATTACTGTTTCGCCTGCAGTTTTTATAATAGGACTGAGCTATCAGCAATCTCTGTAAATGAGTAACAGTGTCTGGCACGGCATCAGAGAAGGCTTGTGTTCAGAAGAACATGAGGCGACTTGAGAAACACAGAGTGAGAGCACTAGTTCTGGGCATGTGCAGAAAGTCTCATGTTCATCTGTCACACAGTAAATTAGTGTTGTTGTTTTTTTTTACCCTATGAAAAGCACTGCATTTTCATGGTACAGTGTTGGTATCAAATGGTACTTTGAAATAAGCTACAGCACTAATCACCATTTTCACATATCATATTCATATACCTGTGATAAGTTCTCGTGTCATGTCAGGACTTTTGTTGCACTTCCTGTTTCTAGTGTCATATTTGTAGTCATTTGTAGTTTTCTCTGTTGATTAGTGTGATTGTTCCAGGTGTGTCCTGTTAGCTTGTGTATATACAGCCCTCGTGTTTCCTCTGTTCTTTATCAATCGTTAAATGTGTATAGATGTGAGTGATCTTGTTCCCTGTGTTCCTGGTTTCAGTTTGTTTGTAAAACGCCACTGCATTTAGATCCACATCTCACCTGCGATCTCTTCTGCTCCGGCATTGATTACAATACCCTTCATATGAATATATCATAATCATATACAGTAGTATTTATATGCTGCTTCAAAGAAAGTTTCATACTTTTTCAATAAAGATCTGTGATCAAAATGAAAATCTGGGATTCATAATCCGAATTAAAAATAACGTCATGTTTGAAATAAAATGTGAAACAGTTTGACAAAAACATAACGTATGAGAAAACATGTAAAATGTACTGTATATTTAGGTGGACTTAATATGTCACTTTGTCTGAAGTTTATAATAATAAAAAAAAAAAATAGTGGTAGACCAGTATATCGGCTGATATTTGGCATTTTTAAAATATTGGCATTGACCGATAAGTTTTGTTTGGCTGTTGTGTTGGAAGAGGGACTTTTATTTTAAAATATGATTCCCAGTGCACACAAACTTACCAGATTATGACAGCGTCCTGTCAGTTACAGTGTTTACTTCCTTTTTATTCATATTTTTTCAAACAATTTCTTAATTTGTGAATATTACTGTATTATGATTACAGAATCAAGTTGCCATCTAAAGTAAGTTGGTTTAATTTAAAGATTTATTTTTTAATTCATTTTCAAATGATTTATTTGTAATTTATTAAATATGAATTCAAATAAATATAAAGTATATAAATAGGCCTATATATCGGCTTTATATTACCCTACTAAAACAATATATCTGTCGACCACTAGAAATTAGTTTAGAAAAATGAAATCTGTGTGCATTTTCATTATTGGTCAGAGACTTTTAGACCCCGCTGTGTGTGTCCATCTCATTCACATAAAGTCATCAACAGTGAATGTGTGTTCTGTACTAATGAAGTTGTCTTTGTGTTTGAGTTCTCACACATGATGTTTGTCTCTTCTAGGCGGCTGCACCTTCGACGACGGCCCAGCACAGTGCGACTACCAGCAGGATCTGTACGACGACTTCGACTGGACACACGTCAGCGCTCAGGAAGTGCCGTACCTGCCCTCTGACCTGCCCCAGGGTGAGTCCATCACACACGCTGGACTAAACCAGATCCATTACATGCGCTAACCTCATAGCTGGAGAATCTGAGGCAAGAGGGGCGATCTCCAGTTTGAAGGAACACAGAGCGAAATACAGGGTTTTATCTGCCCCTGGGCTTGTTTAAACAGTACAGGCAGATTTAGGAATGTTTTAATGGGCTGCTAACATTTGAACAAATTTGCAGCGCCGTCTTATCGTGTCAGGGTAAAAGCCATTACTGGAGAACTGAGGAAGTTGAGAGAAAATAGGCAGGTAACAGAACATTAATCTTCCTTCAGCCGCTGTTCCCGCTCTCTGAACACTCTTCGGATGGGATCTGAAAATACTCTGCCATTTACATGACAAAACGTGCAAAGTGCCGAAGGCTGGAAAAAAGGCTTTGGTCAAAGGACTGTCATACGTGACACAATTAAGCTTTTTAAATGTGCTCAAAGAAGACGCGAATAAGAGGGGAGAGCGGAGCGTTGCGACCTTCACTTCTCACCTCTCCGACGCTTAATCACTCGTTTTCAGACAGCAGATTCTGCTCAGGGAAATTAAAGCATTTCACTCTCAGCTAAATTCCCTAATTAATAAGATATTAAGTTATTAATCAAGGCAGGAGAACAGAGAAGGTCGTCAGCCCTTGCTTTCAGTCAGGTAGGGGTTCACCAGAAGAGGACCTAAAGGAGAACATTACAGCTTTTGTCAGGCTTTTATGAAAATAGCTGGTGCATCTCGCTTGAGGCGTCTGGATGACGAACGCATTTGAGCAAATGAACAAAATGATATATATCTATTTTTGACTGCATTTAAAAGTCATGCATTTATCAAGGTTTATTTATCACTGCATTTGCTTGTGCTGCAGTCTCTCAGTTGAGAACTCTGTTCAGAGGACTCTCGTCTGACATGCCTCTCATCTAAAGTCGAGAAAGATGGGACATTTATGTGGTTACTTGATTTTGACATCAGGGAATCAACAGAAATGCCTTTTCAGCAGAAAGATGGACAGGGAAAAGAGAGAAGCATGGAAAGGGAAAAGAGACAGAAATGTGGACAAAAATAAAGACAGTGGAAAGAGAAGAGGACGGAAAGGGAAAATACACAGAGAGATGGACAGGAAGAACATAAATATGGACAAAATTGGACAAGAAGAGACAAATATGGACAAAACTGGACAGGAACATATGGAAATGTGGGAAAAATAGGACAGGAAGAGATGGAAATGTGGATAAAATTGGACAGGAGAACAAGACAAAAAAGATGGACAGGAAGAGACAGAAAAATGGACAGGGAAGGACAGAGAAATGTGGACAGAAATAAAGACAGGGGAAAGAGAAGAGGACGGAAAGGGAAAATACACAGAGAGATACACAGGAAGAGACATAAATGTGGACAAAGATATGCAGGAAAAAAGAGAAGGATGGAAAAGGACAGACAGAAAGAGACAGAAATGTGGACAAAAATGGACAGGAGGACAAGACAAAAAGATGGTCAGGAACGACAGAAATGTGGACAGAAAGATAGACATGGGAAAGCGAGACAGATGAAAGGGAAAAGACAGAGAGATGGACAGAAGGAGACAGAAATGTGGACAGAAAGATAGACAGGAAAGAGAGAGGTTGATGGAAAGATGGATAAGGGAACAGAGGGAATACGTCACAGAGGTTTATCATTAGTTCATGTGCATGAGGTCCATTCCAGTCCTCTCCTCAGTCTGTGCCATCAGAAAGTGTTTGATAACGTGACGCAGGCGTGTTTGCGTGATGCGTTTCCTCATACGGCTGATGTCTCTGATGTCTCAGTCCTGGAGGGAGTCGTTTGGACGCCGTGGCTGAGTGACTCATTGAAACAGTAATTGAACACAAACCCGGAGAGGATCTGCTGCACCTACAGGGAGAGATGTTGAGTTAGCACACACACATTAGATGCTGCTTTTGTTTTCCGTATCATTCTGCCTTAAAGGGTACTGTGCAGTGAAAAAACAACCGGAAGTTGCTCGTTTTCAAGGATAGTTGGTGACTCCCGACGGAATACAGACACCGAAGCTCATGTGATCCACCTCCAGATAGTCTGCTACTGATCTTCAGTGGGATTTTCTGTCTTTAAATCTTCTTGAACACTGGAATTCAGAAGCAGTACGTACTTTTGATTTGGAGGTTATGGGTTTGGGAAAAGGCCTCATTCTTAAAAATAAAAGTGAATGCAACTTTATGGTGGAATAAATGGTGGACAGTTTCTCGTCTTTTTATTACATAATAATAATTCTAGAAGACACCCAAGTTTGGTCACCTTTCTGCTGTCATAAACGTTCATATTTATGTGGAGATGGAGCTCTTTATGAAACAGCTCAGATGTAAAATTGGGGCGTCTCAGCTGAGGGCGCTGAGATCCGCCTCATGGATCGGCCTCGGGATGCTTATGAACAAACACTGATTGTCATGGTGTTCGCTACGCACCTGAATCTCCAGCTGTAAAACCTGCTGAAGATGGCCAGTGTTGTTGAGCACGCCGGCGGACATGCGCTGTGTGACGGCTAAAGTATACTTTGGGCTGAAATGGAGTGAAGGTTACCGCAGTAAACAGAAGTGCGGCGCAGGGAGTAGCCCAGTAAATGCCATTCACAGCACTCCCTCATCATCCACCCTACTCTGCTTTATTTTACTGTCATGTTCTGTGCATCCTACACACTGCCTCAGCTCCATATTTCCAGCAGTTCATGGGAAACAGATTTAAGCAGTATTTTGCCAAGTTGCATGATACTGCAGTCAGATGACTTCTTGGAAAAAGTGTTGGACTACAGTGCAAGCGTTGATAAAAAAAATCCCTATCTACTCTGAAACTAATTTGTATGCAACGAGAATAAAACATTTCTGCTTTTTTCCATTGTTAGTCTATGTGGACCTGTGTCAGACAGACATCTTTGGCTGTTGCATCTCGTCTCACTCACTGAAAAATGATTTTATGTAAGACAAAAATATCTTTTAACATCACAAAATCAACCTTATTGGAATAGCTCTTTAAGGTTTTTACAGTGTGTTTTCAGCATCTCGTGGTATGAGCGTTGCATTTCTAAGATTGTGGGTACTTGGAAAAAATCATATATTCACAGACATTCCTACTTAACGAGCAGTAGCTTTTTAATTATATCGGCTAGTGCAATTTATTCAAAAAACGGTGATCTTATTTATGTTGACAGTACACTAAAGGGTTAGTTCACCCAAAATGAAATTTCTGTCATTAATTACTCTCCCTCATGTCGTTCCACACCCGTAAGACCTTCGTTCATCTTCAGAACACAAATTAAGATATTTTTGATGAAATCCGAGAGGTATATGACTCGTCCATAGACAGCAATATAATCAACACTGTTATGACAAATATCCTCCGTTACTTGCAAAGCTGCGACAACGATGGCCAATCAATCACAGCTGTTAAACCTTTCACTGAAGAGAAATCTGAATATTAATGTTATTTCAGTTGTGTAACAAACAAACATTCAAAGTGAATTTCACAGAACATCACAAACACTCTTTGGCCAAAGCAGCGATACATGTATTCATTGTGGTGGATGCAAGACTTTTATTTTGAAAGCACTGAGAACACCAGTGTCATTCTCCATCTTCATTAGTTTACTATTTTACAGATTTATTTATTAAGTTCTTTTTTTTTCATATTTTTTTTAATTGATGGGTCAATGACATGACAGGTCTTTTTTTTTTTTTATCCAAAGGCCTTAATAATAATAATAATAATAAAGCAAAGATATGCCATCCAAAGTATGTAAAGTAGTACAACTAGATCTCTTTTATTGAATCCAAAAGGTTTTAATTATATTTTTCTACATATAAAGGTATTTTATAGATTTTAAAGTGTCAAAAGGTCATTCGGTTTAACCGTCCAAAGGCCAATACAGCCATTACATTTGTGATTAAAATATCTTAAAATGTAATAAATGTATATATTTTTTATTCTGGGATGATTTTATAACATCATATATCAACATAGTGCAAAATGGTGTTAAAATTATGTGTAGAAGTCGTTGCTTTTGTTATGAGAAAGAATGTCCAGAAAAATGAATTTCATTGATGTCATTCGGAGTAACCAATATAAAGGGACCATTTTGGATCAAGTCATGTGATCAATATCATGTGACAGGATGTGACATCATTCAGACACCTGCAAAGGACCACATGGTCGTGAAGTAAAGTAACTAACTCTCTCTTAACTATCTGAAAAATTCATGTTTTCACTTGATCATACGCATGTCCCGAAACATCAGGTCATTCGATATAACCACTATAAAACATGGAAAATATATGCATGAGAATGACACAGAAGAGAAGAGATTGTTGAATTAAGTGGTTATTTTTGTTTTGTTTTTGCGCACAAAAAGTATTCTCGTCTCTTCATAACATTAAGGTTGAACCACTGCAGTCACATGACTGTTTTAACGATGTCTTTAGTACCTTTCTGGACCTTGAAAGTGTTGATTATATTGCTGTCTATGGACGAGTCATATACCTCTGGGATTTCATCAAAAATATCTTAATTTGTGTTCTGAAGATGAACGAAGGTCTTACGAGGGAGAGTAATTAATGACAGAAATTTCATTTTTGGGTGAACTAACCCTTTAACACATCACTTTTCTCTAAATACCGCACTCTAGTTTACATAAGTGATGAACTGCAGTATTTATCTAAATGCAATTTATAAATATATAAAATATTTCATAATTGTAAGGATGCATATGACATGCAGTGAACACCATCGAGTGATGACTCAAATGAATCGTTTAATGTTTGTTGAAATAAACAGCACATTTAAGGCTGTGTGTGATCTGTAATTTTGCTACTTTTAATAGGACGATGTAGCTTGTTAGTAGGCAAGGCCCACTTAAATTTTACATTTTATAAACCGCAAAACCGTCCTGCTTCTGAAAACTAGTGGCACTGAATGACTGGTCATGTGCTTTTGAAGGTCTTGAGTTACGGTGAGCGTTTGAAGAGCGTTAAAGGACGAGCATTTCACTGCGGTGACAGAGCTTTCCGCTCTACATCTCCTGGCCAGTGTTTGCCTGAGAAAAGGGACCGTTCCCCCCAACAGCCTCCTGTTAATGTGGGTCACTGCATGAAGGAGAGGACGCCGCACCGGCCTGTAAAATCACAGCGCTTTTAAAGAAGCGCCGCCGTTCGGACTGATGTGCTGCAGAGGTGGCGTGGGCGTTCTGAGATTCGAGCGGTCGCGTTAGTGTTGTGGGAAGTGTGACAGCCATCTTGAGTGTCTTCTGTCAGCCATCTTGTCGACAGCTTCAGTGTGTTTTGATAGCCACTGACACCTCTCATCTACTTCATCAGACTATTTACAGATAATGACTACTATGCTTTTCTTTTCAGTTTTATTCTTGGAAATTCTTTATATTTTTCACTGCTGTGAAATCATAATAAAATAAAACATAATGCAGGAAATCTTGCTTTGTTTCATTTTTGTTTTAATGACAGTGATTTGCATATTTAACTGTGAGATTATAGTAAAACAGTCATATTTAATGCCACAAAATGACTCATTATAAATGCATTCAGAGGGTTTATTTTTCTCACATCACACAAGAAGGATTTTTCTCACATCGTGCGAGTGTTTCCTCTCGTTTCCTCCGTGAACAGCAGATGCGCTCCGGGTCCAGACCGGCCCTTCTCTCTCTCTCTCTCTCTCACGGCAGGGATCTGAATGTGAATGCCCACATTTTTACATCACTGCCAAAAACCCAACAGCCCATTTCAGCTATTCACATTTCATGAGCAATCAGAGAGAGCTCGGGATGGGCTGTGTTTGACAGGTCTGTTTCTCTCTGAATGTTGAGAGATAACAGATCAGCTTATATTTTCAGTTGAAGCCGTGGCTTCGGTCGTTCGGTGTAATATGGAGCTGTGCTAATGAACTATAGTTTAATGGAGATTTACGTTAAAGGCTACTGAAGAATTACAGGATGTGAAATTAAAATGAATTCAATCTCAAAGTAATTTGTAAAACTGCTGTAAATATATTTACTACGTGCTTGGATTTAATGTTATTTTAAGGTGAGGTATTGCAGAATTAAATGAATGGCAGAACTCAGCGTTTTGTTGGCGTCACCTCACACACCCCAGCGGCACGCGGACCCCAGTTTACTGCATTAGATTATATAAAAATCATTTCCTCAAGTGCCACCGATGCATTTGTGTGTTTGATTGAATTGTTTAGGTTTTGTCTCAGCTTGTGTACAACGACACATGGAGGTCAGAGAGAGGGTGGAAATTGTGCATGTAAAGCTAAATAATGGTTCAAAACCATATAAAAAGTGTTTCTTCTCTCTCTTCTGAGTGTTCTGGGTGTGTCAGCGTGTGTGGGATTCGGGGCTGTTGACACGGTGTGGTTTTGGCACACGTCGAGGCTGAATTCTGTAGCAGTGTGTAACAAGAACAAGTTTTTTCTGCTCAGTCATGCTCTGATTCCACTGAGGACTGACTTTAACATCAGACCTCTGAGCACGCTATAATGTGCTGCACATTTGACATTCACTAAGAGCTCTGTGTGCTCACATCCAACTCCTACACCCTCTGGAACGAGACGTGGAGATCTGTTTTACATCAAATCATCAATAGTTGACGTAATGACTGGTGGTTTCCTTCTCTGTTACTCACTTTCTTGTTTCCCAATATCTCTGCTTATTTCTCAACCTCTTGATTTAAAGGGGTCATATTCTCTTTCTCTCTCTTTTAGGTCTGCTGATAATGTTTATAAAGTGTTTTGTGGGACCAAAAAGGGACCATTTGAATTAACGGGACGTTTTTTTCTGCTGAGCCTTTAAGAAATGCCTCTTAACATGTGAAATGAGCAAGAGTTCAGACTGCAGTGGGAGTCTTCTGTTGTTATTTTGTGGTGTTTTTGTGAGCTTTGCTGAATTACTTTTTGAGAGAAATACATTTTTTTTTTTTTTTTTTTTTTTGTTATAGTAAATGTTTTTTGCCGTTTCAGACTTTCTTAAAACTGCTGCCCTATTTTCCACTGTGTGAAGCAGCTCTGTAAATTGCTGTCTTTTAAAGCTCACAAGCTGATCCATTCTTCAGAGAGTCCATGAAATTGGAGTTTTGTGGCTTTTAGTCCATGTCTATTAGCTTTACGCTCATCTGTGTGCTAGTGCACTTTTAGCAGATACAGTACATGCATTTAAAATCTTTCTGCTAAAACAGAAGTATCGATGACATCATCTTGCACTCAGGGGCGTATGCAAATTGTTGTCCAATAAAACATACTGCAGTAAAACTGTTTCTTTGCAGATAACTTGCACTACATTTGTGGCAAATTTGCAGTGATGATCCCACAGGATCAACAGGGACAGTTTTACTAGTGGCAGACGGTTCTGTGGCGTAAACTTTGACAAATATCCTCCGTTACTTGCAAAGCTGCGACAACGAAGAGAACGACAGACAACGACAGATTTCTCTTCACTGAAGAGAAATCTGAATATTAATGTTATTTCAGTTGTGTAACAAACAAACATTCAAAGTGAATTTCACAGAACATCACAAACACTCTTTGGCCAAAGCAGCGATACATGTATTCATTGTGGTGGATGCAAGACTTTTATTTTGAAAGCACTGAGAACACCAGCGTCATTCTCCATCTTCATTAGTTTACTATTTTACAGATTTATTTATTAAGTTCTTTTTTTTTTTAATTGATGGGTCAATGACATGACGGGTCATTTATTTTTTTTTTTTTGTCCAAAGGCCTTAATAAAAATGATAATAAAACAAAGATATGCCATCCAAAGTATGTAAGGTAGTACAACTAGATCTCTTTTATTGAATCCAAAAGGTTTTAATTATATTTTTCCAAAGGCCAATACAGCCATTTCATTTGTGATTAAAATATCTTAAAATGTAATAAATGTATATATTTTTTATTCTGGCATGATTTTATAACATCATATATCAACATGGTGTTAAAATTATGTGTAGAAGTCGTTGCTTTGTTATGAGAAAGAATGTCCGGAAAAATGAATTTCATTGATGTCATTCGGAGTAACCAATATAAAGGGACCATTTTGGATCAAGTCATGTGATCAATATCATGTGACAGGATGTGACATCATTCAGACACCTGCAAAGGACCACATGGTCGTGAAGTAAAGTAACTAACTCTCTCTTAACTATCTGAAAAATTCATGTTTTCACTTGATCATACGCATGTCCCGAAACATCAGGTCATTCAGTTCAACCGCTATAAAACATGGAAAATGTTGTAATATTTTAAAAACTTGTACTAAATAGAAAATGTTTGATTGTCCTTTTGCTAGCTAGCTATCAAGCTAACTAGTTAGCTAGCTAGATATCAGCCTGTTAGCATTGTTTGAAAATATCGTCATTCGGTGTAACCAAAAGTGTCATTCAGTAAAACAGAATGACTTTTTTTTTTTTACACTTTTAAAAACCTTATTCGTCAATGACCTTGATTTATTTTTAATATAGTACATCTTATTTAAAATAAATATAAAATTCATTCCATAAATTGTTATGCATGTGCCTTTAATATCTTTAGATTAAATAGTGTGATATCATATAGCCTTCCTGCTCTCTTGGATATCAGTATCGATTATCAAAAAATCAATATCGGTTGACCACTAAAAAAAGTATTAAAAACGTTTAAGTGTGTACTGTTTATATTTATTAAAGTATTTAGCAAGTATGCTCACTAGCGTCAGCAGAGCTAGAGTGAGCCGGAGTCGTGAGGTTTGAGGTTTAAGCAGAGAGTTGATCTGGGTGTAGATGTGTGTAATTAGTGGTGTGGTGGTTTAGTTCTCTGTCCAGCGCTGGGCTGCGTACTAACATAAACCACGGTCTGTACTCGCTAAACCAACCTCAGATCTGGGCTTTGTGTGGAGCGCTCGTGTTCATGTTTTCTTGTGGCTTTGAGAGCCGGCCAAACTCGCTCGTCTAATATGTCGAGCCTTCTGCCGTTGCTCTCGTCGTTTTCTTCTTCGTTTTACACTGCAGTGATTAACGAGCAGCGCACACAAACCTTCTCCAAACTCTCCAGCACGTGTTCATAAGGCAGCACTTACATACATCAAAAATCACTCATGAACTCCTTTCATTTTCTGCCAGTAACTCTTGGCTGAGCGATAGTGCCATCTGGATACGCCGGTTAGTTCACGTGACCAACCTTTGACCTTTGGGAAGAAATGAATGTTTACCCAACGGGCGTTTATAGGGGAAACGGCGGGACACACACACCTCCTGACATGCACATGGCTGTTCTCACCTGCAGTCATTAGTGTCTCGCTGTGAGCGCTCTGCTTTCCCCGGGAGCAGATCCAGTTATTCCCGCTGTATTCGCAATTGCTCTGTGATCCAGCTGTAAGTTCACTTACCTGAGACGCACAGCTGATAGTTTAACTTCCTGTTTGCACAGGATGTATTTATCTTTATTACAGCTCTCTCTGAAATACTTGATTGTGGTTCATCAATGGTGTCATTCTGTGGTCTAATATTTGCATATAATGATTCCAGTCAGAAGAGCGAGTGGGCGGAGTCTCTCTGCGCTCGCAATGAATGGATAAGTACATAAATTCATAAATATTACACCATTTTAACATTATTAAAACACATACTGAGTTACTGAAACAATCTTTGTCATATAATACACTTGTTTGTTGACAGTTTGAACATTGAACGTTCTTGTTTCCTTTCATTTATTTTCAAAATCTGAGGTGAATTATCCATTGTCAGTATGGCTATAAATGATATTCATACTTGACAAATATTTGACATATTTGACAAATGTACACAGGGAATATACCGATTACATAAGTATGCACACTACATACTGCAGACACAGAATGGACAGCTAGTTGTTTTTCTGCTAAATATTTATGCATTCTTTTTTAAATAGTTTCAATATTTTTACAGTGATGAAAGTGTGAAGGAAATATGTGAATGAGTAAATGCGGGCGTCTAACCAGTCAGGACTCTCGTTTGTATTGGAGATTTTCAAAATCCTGTGTGAAGCGCGTCAGTTTTGCAGTGAAATCAGGAGATAGATATAAATTGTAGGGTTGCCAGCGGATCTTGGCCAATTTGCATTTGATTCGCCTTCTCCCGCATCCCGACGGTCTGATCCAAACTCTGTCTTATAAAAGCAAGAGGCTTTCTTTTACCCAGAGCTCACCCAAACCTGTAGAGAGAGAGAAAGAGAAACAGATGTTCTCACAGAGGAGAGCAGCTCCTAGTAGATCTCATGGATGTGTCTCATCTGCAAATAAAGCCCAAATGAAACTTCTACACCATTACATCTGTCTCCTGAATAAACAGGCTTTCCCTGTATCTAAATGATCACTGCTTTAGACATTTGCTATTTCAATGGAAATGAAAGACGAGCAGCAGTGTTTCAAAACACTTACAGCAGACTGATGTTCAGCTGTTACTGATGAAACAGTGGAAATTATGTTATTCTGTTTCATTCTGAGAATATATCATCAAAGACAACATGAAACTTCATTCACAACTCATTTAATGTCCACAATGTGATGTGACATGATTCAGCCATTGGGATTTGGCGGATGTTAGGCAGATATATGATTGGTTAATATACTGTTGTGATGCATGATATGGAGAAGAGGTTATATGATAAAATACACCAGCGTTCAAATAATATTTACATTTATTAAAACAGCGGTTTTCTATGTGAATATATAGTAAAGTGTAATTTATTCCTGTGATCAAAGCTGAATTACTCCAGTCTTCAGTGTCACATGATCCTTCAGAAATCATTCTAATATGATGATTTGCTGCTCAAGAAACATTTATGATTATTATCAATGTTGAAAACAGTTCATATTTTTTTGGAAACTGTTATATACTTTATTTTTCAGGATTCTTTGATGAATAAAAAGTTCAAAAGAGCAGCATTTAATTGATCTTTTGTAAGTTTATACATGTCACTTTTGATCAACTTAATGCATCAGAATGTTAATAAATGATAAATTCTTAAAACAAAATATCTTACTGAGCCCAAACCTTTGAACAAGAGTGAATATAAAACATACTATTCATAAACCATGAGCAGCCCCATCGGATGCAATAATTTATGTAAGAATGTATAGATGAATAATTTCCAGTCTGAGGTCACAGGTGTGTGTTTTTATCAGCGATGGTCTTGAGTGCAGCTGAGAGTCTGGACTCGATGTTTTATGTAAGATTATTTTCCTCCACCCACATGACTAATGGTTACATCAGAACAAATAGTCAAAAGTAGTTTCAGAGACAGAGAAAGTGATTACACTTGAAAGAATCTGGAATAACATGCACCTGATGAGCTGCACACAACATGGCCAGGGGCGTTATTTAGGCAGGAGATAGGATGGATTTCATGTAGAATTTATGTCTAACAACTGACAGAAGATGAGGATCAAAGAAGAGAGAGAAAGAGAGAGAGAGAGAGAGCTGGTCATCTCTCGTTCTGGCCGTGGAGAGACAGATGAACAGATGTATGTTCGTTTGGACAAATGGTGGTGAAGTCTGTCCTCTCGCTGCCTGATGTCCATCCTCTGGGCGTTTGGGATTTGAAATCGTTTCCTCTCAGTGCAATCACATGCTTAAAGAACTGGAACCAGATCCTATATGGCCCTGTCCGACTTGGCCGATAGCTGGAAACCATTTCTCCGGTGGAGTGATTATGAAAGCGTTCTGTAATCAGCGCACGGCGAACTGCCAAGTCTTTGATTCTGAAGTTCAGAAATATTCCTCATGTCTGAGTTTATATCTAGCTCGATTCCCACATGATTTCTCAAGCAATTTGTTTTTTTAGCAAGTGATACTCACTCAACATTTTGTACATCCCTTGGTGTGGCTTTATGAAATTTGCTTTACTCTTTATTTTTGTTTTATTAAAACACAAAGTCTGGTTCAAAACCTAAGCGGGTAGGACTGGGCATCTTATTCAGTTCAGTTTCACAAGTCCTTCATTCAGTTCATTTAGGAATATTTCAGCCATAATGTCATGCAGCGATCTTGGGATTTTAAGAATCAGTCTTTTTTTATTTCTAATTTTGTTCAGGTCAGCACTTTCCTTGTTTATATCCTACTTGGCCAACATAGTGATGTCCTAGCAAGACTTACTCCCCTCAGGCCCACACACTCATCACCGGGGTACCTCAGGGCTCAGTGCTGGGACCCCTAATGTTCTCTATCTATACAGTTCATTTAGGAATATTTCAGCCATTATGTCATGCAGGGTTCTTGGGATTTTAAGAATCAATATTGAATAGTTTATTCTTTGACCCCAGAATGCATTACGACACATGTGTTTCCTCTCTCCGTTCTTCCAGGCTCGTACATGATGGTGGACACCTCACAGCACGATTATGGAGAAAAGGCTCGCCTGCAGCTGCCCGTGATGAAGGAAAACGACACTCACTGCATTGACTTCAACTATCTGCTGTACTGCCCGGACGGCTCCAGCCCCGGGACGCTCAACATCCTGGTGAAGGTCAATAAAGGGCCGCTGGCCAACCCCATCTGGAACGTCACGTCCTGCACAGGCAGAGACTGGATGAAGGCGGAGCTCGCTGTCAGCACCTTTTGGCCCAATGAGTATCAGGTATGCAAATCTTTCAGCCAATCAGAAGATGTGGCTTGTTTTTTTCTACTTGTTTATCTGATCAGGTCATGGAGATGCAAAGATGCTGAAGGCCTCAATATAATTGTGGCGAAGTTCTTTGTCATTTGTGGGTAAAAAGAAGTTTGAAATACATTTGCAGTGATATACTGTTAGCGATATCCACACTACTGAGAGATGAATATGTAAATATGTGCTGAACTTGACTAAATAAACTCACAACAAAAATGGCAGCGGTGAGAAAACATCAGTTCAGAAAGCATCTGATTGTAGTTACGTGGATGTTTGCAGCAGCTCTGAGATTCAGACTCACGTTTATTTATACAGCACTTTATACAATAGATTGCTTTAAAGCAAGTATTACAGTATTAAACATGAACAATCAGTGTCTGTGTTGCTTTTAATTAGAGTTTAATCTTCAGTTTCTACTATAAAGTGGCTCTCCATCCAGTTTGTTCATGTTTTTTACTCGCATCTGAACAGAAGAAATGAACTGAAGAAGATTTACACCTCAAAGAGGGTGGAGCCTCAGAGCCACACCCACCTATTACATCATCACCATGGACCAATGGGAGTTCGAATGTGTTTACCAGCTGGAGCAAACTTTTCTGTAAAGTTCGCTTTGGCGATGTTTCGAACTCCTGAAACGAACTCCAAACAAACTTCACTTTGGCCAGATTTAGTTTGAAATGACATCACACCAGTTCATCCTTGAATTCAAGTATATTGGGCCTTAAACTGAAGCACTCTTCTAAAGACTTTTACCTCAAACTCTGAGCTAGAAATCCAAAAGAGGTGTTTACTTGTGTTGTCGTAACTCTTGAAGTCCGTGTGCTGACACATTCCTGGCGTCAAGCCCGCTACACAAAAGTATGAGGAACAACATCACAATAGATGTTTTGCTGTAGGCAGTGCTGGTTTAGTTTAAGTGTGACCGTCAGACTTCGAGCTGATTTATGGGAATATAGCGGTTCTGTTCAGCTTTTCTGTAGTAGTTCAGGCATACTCATGAAGCGCTCACGCTCATCACAGTAATGGCTCTTGATAAAGGGTTAGTTCACCCAAAAATGAAAATTCTGTCATTTATTACTCACCCTCATGTCTTTCCACACCCGTAAGACCTTCGTTAATCTTCGGAACACAAATTAAGATATTTTTGTTGAAATCCGATGGCTCAGTGAGGCCTGCATAGCCAGCAATGACATTTCCTCTCTCAAGATACATTAATGTACTAAAAACATATTTAAATCAGTTCATGTGAGTACAGTGGTTCAATATTAATATTATAAAGCCACGAGAATATTTTTGGTGCGCCAAAAAAAACAAAATAAATACTTATATAGTGATGGGCGATTTCAAAACACTGCTTCATGAAGCTTCGGAGCGTTATGAATCAACGTGTCGAATCATGATTCAGATCGCGTGTCAAACCGCCAAACTGCTGAAATCACGTGACTTTGGCGCTCCGAACCGCTGATTCGACACGCTGATTCATAACGTTCTGAAGCTTCATGAAGCAGTGTTTTGAAATCGCCCATCACTAAATAATTGGTTATTTTGGTTTTTTTTGGCGCACCAAACATATTCTCATCGCTTTATAATATTAATATTGAACCACTGTACTTACATGAACTGATTTAAATATGTTTTTAGTACATTAATGGATCTTAAGAGAGAGGAAATGTCATTGCTGGCTATGCAGGCCTCACTGAGCCATCGGATTTCATCAAAAATATCTTAATTTGTGTTCTGAAGATGAATGAAGGTCTTACGGGTGTGGAACGGCATGAGGGTGAGTAATAAATGACATTATTTTCATTTTTGGGTGGACTAACCCTTTAATAGTTTCCTTGCATGTGAAATGTCACAAAGATCTGAGTTTTCTGCAGGTGAAACGTCTCTCTGGGTCAGTGGAGCTTCTTCACGGGACTCTTGTTTTTCAATACAATAGCTTTTTATTGTCCCGAGCTGTTTTAATGTAGTATTTCATCTACTGAATATGATGATCAGTCTCTTCTCTTCTCTTTTCTTCTCTATTGTTTTAATCACTGTTGAATATGGGTGTGTGTGTGTGTCAGTGTTTGCCGTGTGTGTATGATCTGACGGGTCGTTCTGCTTCAGTGTGTGTGTGTGTGTGTGTGTGTGACGGTGAATACTGAAAGCCTCCGTCTGTGTTCAGACTAATTGGGAGTCCTGACTGATCTCGCCTCTGTCTGTCTTTCAGTGTGAGAGACAGAATTTTAAACAGTGCGACGATACAGTTTCTCTATGCGTTTAGGGTGCAGTCTCTGTAGACTTTATAGTGGCCGTCTGTTTGCTTCGGCTTTATCAACCCTAAATGTAAACACACCTGGAGGGCCTCTACTGGCCGTCTACACGCATTACACGTCTCGCTCTGAGGATTGAGATGGTGTGAGGAGACGCTGTTGTGATTAATATTGCATGATATTTCAGAGACGAGCTAATAGATAGGGAGGAGGAGGGCTTGTTTCTTCATGTCTGGATTTGATTTCTCACAGTATAGAGTATATTCCACCTGCTGCCCCTCTAAAGCCCCGGAGACGTGTCCCTTCTAATGAGTCCAGGCATGTTACGTCCCTTTATTACACTCTCTCGCTCGCAGTCCATCTCTAAACCCTGGTGTGGGCTTGTTATTTCTTGTCCCCTTTAATTAGGCACTGATGAGTCGGATCTGTTGCTGGAGTCCAGTTTATTTTAGCTTAAGACCTGATTCACTTTGGTTTTGTTTTCTTCATGCGTAACCCCTGAGGGAGTCTTCATCCTCCCTCGAGAGCGCTACACTTCCCCGATCAGATCGTTAGTCGCCACGTCAAACGGACTCGCTTAATGAGCTGGACACCTGCCCTCAGTTACTTTTAATTATTCAATGTCAGATTGTCTGAAATCACGCCAAAGCGCAGAACTGAAGCGTTTGAGGAACTGTTGAGGAAACGTTGTCAAAGGGAATGAGTTAACGTGTTCCTTTGGTCATCCTTCAGTTCTCGTGAATGATTGAATATCCAGCCGCAGTCGTTAAACTTGAGGAGTTGTTTTTCTTTTATTTCTTCTCAACCAAATAACATTCATGTTCCTTTGTGGTTTCTCTGGCTTATGATGTGTTCTTCAATAATGTTCTTTGAGGACGCAAACATGAAATGTGTGTCATCAGCAGGCGTGTGTGTGTGTGTGTGTGTGTGTGTGTGTGTGTGTGTGTGTTTTAACCCTCTCAGCTAGATCATTTGGTTAATTAATTAACCACTCATTGACAAAAAATCTGACATTGGTGTTATCTGACTCTTATCTATAGCTTTTTAATTTGCTGACATGCTAGAGATGTTCAGTTAGTTATTAAAAAAAAGGAAATTATCAACATTTCTTAAGATTAATCCTAAGAAGGTCTAAGAAAGAAATGTCAAATATTCTCAAATATTTACTTAAGAGCAAGAAATAAGAAGAAAATAGGAGGCTTTGGCTTCGGTTCGGACTTGCTGATCAACTCAATGACTCACTGGACTCGGTGTCTTGTTTTGTAAAGTGGCATGTATTTTAAATATAGTGAATTCAGGTTGACTGGGACAGCTTTTGCCATTGAGATGACTGGAAAAAAGAGTCATAATAAGTTATTTTTAAAGGATTAGTTCACTTTTGAATTAAAATGTCAGTTTCAGTGCAGCTTCAAAGAGCTCTACATGATCCCAGACGAGGAATAAGAGTCTTATCTAGAGAAACCATCGGCCATTTTCTAAAAAAAATAAAGATTATATACTTTTTAACCACAAATGCTCGTCTTGCACTGCTCTGTGATGCTCCACGCATTACGTAATCATGTTGGAAAGGTCACGTGTGACGTAAGTACCGATCCAGTGTTTACAAAGAGAACGTCAAAGACTAAGTCAAACGCCCTTTACAAAAAAAGTTTGTGTGAAGTAAAGTTGGAAGAGAAAATGAGATGGAGTTTTTCGCCCTACCACGGTACTTCCGTCGTGATTATGGCGTGATTATGTAATGCGTGGAGCATCACAGAGCATTGCAAGACGAGCATTTGTGGTTAAAAAGTATATAATGTTTATTTATTTTAGAAAATGGCCGATGGTTTCTCTAGATAAGACTCTTATTCCTCGTCTGGGATCATGTAGAGCTCTTTGAAGCTGCACTGAAACTGACATTTGGACCTTCAACCCGTTGAACCCCAGTGAAGTCCACTATATGGAGAAAAATCCTGGAATGTTTTCCTCAAAAACCTTCATTTCTTTTCAACTGAAGAAAGAAAGACGTGAACATCTTGGATGACATGGAGGTGAGTAAATTATCAGGAAATTTTAATAATGAAGTGAACTAATCCTTTAAACAAAGACTCAGCGAGGAGAATAAAACATGTATATTTATTTATCTCACAAACTATAGGGAGTATTTTTATGTGTAATTATGAATGTGAAAAATTACATTTGACTACTCAGTTGGTTATCTGAGCGACTAGTTGACTGATCGTCTAAAGGAAGCGGTGGTTTCAGGTTCATCACATCTGGCCATTAGACTCTTTCCTACATTCATGATTCACAGACATGATTTTCATGGTTAAAATACGTTATACTTTAAATTATTAATGTATGCTAAAATTAATGCCTGTATTGATGATAATTCAATTTCTGGTGAAGGATATTTTGACCACCAGTACATTGTGCACCTCTAGCCATTGGTTAAAGATGGTCTCACACTTTTCCCAGGGTTCACAGCTCCGTGTGAATGCCGATTTCCCACTTTCTCCCAAAACAAGATCCTTCAGGGCAGGAGATCCCGGAGGGGTTCGGAAGAAGGTGTGAGGGGAGTGATTTAGAGGGTGTGTGTGTGTGTGTGTGTGTTAGATAAAGTCTGGGGGTGTTTAGTGATAGTGTTGAGAGCTCACATTTATTCAAGGTCAACACACACACACACACACTGTTTTATCTTGTGTCCAGCATAGCAGTAATTTATAAGTGGTCAAAAGCTCAGATTAGCGTACTCCTGTGTGTGTTTTTGTGTGTGTGTGTGTGTGTGTGCGTGTGCACGCATTTTTGTGATTTATGAGGACACAAATTTGTATAATGACATGGGTATTACCCTGGTATTACGACATAAACATGAAATATGAGGACATTTAATGAGTCCTCATATTTGAAAAAGCTTTAAAAACATACTAAACAATGTTTTATTAAAAATGTAAAAATGCAGACAGTTTTCTGTGATGGGTAGAGTTAGGGTAGTGTGGGGGGAGAGAATGTACAGTTTGTACAGTATAAAAACCATTACGCCTATGGAGAGTCCTCACTTTGATAGCAAAACAAACCTGTGTGTGTGTGTGTGTGTGTGTGTGTGTCCTCTGCATATGATACAGAAGAATATCACTAACCAACATAAACACACACATGTTTACCTGACTCTGTAGAGGGTTTTCACATGAAACATTATTATCATATCATAACAGTATTTTCTTTCGAATATTTTTGGCATTTTTTATTTTCATGTGGAACACATCTTCATTAAGGTCTTTCAAGCAGTTATCGGTGAGAAACACCAGCACACGTGTGCATTCATATCAGTGTGGGGATTTCCAACATACAGATGTTTGTTATTGTTTTAAGCTGTTTTTCCAGTGGACGTGCCACCGTGAGGCCGAGGTTTGACTATCATTGTGAGATATCTCATCCTCATGAGAACACAGAGGCCACACACACTCTCAGACGTGTCCTGCTCTGAGTTTATACTATGATAAAGAAAGAATTAAAGCCATCTTTAACCCGTATGCTGTTATTGTGTAAGGAACACATCTAGATTTTCTCTGATGATCTTCTCTTCTTGTTTATTTCTCTCTGTAGAGTGTTTGAGTCTCACGTAGACTGGAGAATGGTGTGTTTTCCTGTCGTCTGGCCAGATAATGACATGTTCTTAAAGTCATTAGTCTGATTACACACACTCACTCTCTTGCTCTGATTTAATGTGGGATCTTCTCTGGGATGAGGTGGTCTGTGTCTCTCGCTCATTCCGTACCTTTCTGGCCACAGTCAGTGTTATAGATCAGTGTTTCTCAGCCGGTGGGTTTCAGGGAAACACAGCAGGGAAAAGAGACATTTATTCAAGTGTGCAGTTAGCTAAAAAATAGGAGTATACTTTAGGTGCATTTATCAGAGATATACTTAACAAAATTATACTTAAGTGTACTTGGCTTATGCTGAAAAGTAAGTCTATATTTGGCCTGTACTTGTACTTAATGTTTTGTTCAAAGAAACACTTAAGAAAAGTATTAATTGTATTCTTGGCTTGTAGTTCTGTTTACTCCTTTGATAGAGTAGCCTATCAAGTACTCTTTCCACATATAATGGTTGTGCTCAAATTTTATAAACTTACATGTTTAAAGTTTAAAGTAACACGTCAGGAATTAGTACACGGGTGGAACTGAAGTTGATGTGTTAGAAGCAAGAAAAATGGGCAAGCGTAAGGATTTGAGCGAGTTTGACAAGGGCCAAATTGTGATGGCTAGACGACTGGATCAGAACATCTCCAAAACTGCAGCTCTTGTGGGGTGTTCCCGGTCTGCAGTGGTCAGTATCTATCAAAAGTGCTGAACAGTGGTGAACCGGCGACAGGGTCATGGGCGGCCGAGGCTCAGTGAAGGCTGGCCCGTGTGGTCCGATCCAACAGACGAGCTACTGTAGCTCAAACTGCTCAAGAAGTTAATGCTGGTTCTGATAGAAAGGTGTCAGAATACACAGTGCATCAGTTTGTTGCGTATGGAGCTGCAGACCAGTCAGGGTGCCCATGCTGACCCCTGTCCACCGCCGAAAGAGCCAACAGTGGACACGTGAGCATCAGAACTGGACCACGGAGCAATGGAAGAAGGTGGCCTGGTCTGATGAATCACATTTTCTTCTACATCACGTGGATGGCCGGGTGCGTGTGCGTCTCTTACCTGGGGAACACATGGCACCAGGATGCACTATGGGAAGAAGACGAGCCGGCGGAGGCAGTGTGATGCTTTGGGCAATGTTCTGCTGGGAAACCTTGGGTCCTGCCATCCATGTGGATGTTACTTTGACACGTACCACCTACCTAAGCATTGTTGCAGACCATGTACACCCTTTCAGCAGGATAATGCTCCTGCCACAAAGCAAAAATGGTCCAGGAATGATTTGAGAAATTTGAGGTGTTGACTTGGCCTCCAAATTCCCCAGATCTCAATCCAATCGAGCATCTGTGGGATGTGCTGAACAAACAAGTCCGATCCATGGAGGCTCCACCTCGCAACTTACAGGACTTAAAGGATCTGCTGCTAACATCTTGGTCCAGATACCACAGCACACCTTCAGGGGTCTAGAGGAGTCCATGCCTCGACGGGTCAGGGCTGTTTTGGCAGCAAAAGTGGGACCAACACAATATTAGGAAGGTGGTCATAATGTTATGCCTGATCGGTGTATATATATGTGAGAAATAAACAATGTTAATAGATGTGTTAAATGAAAACAAACAATGTAAACAACTGTTGATATGTTTAATATTTCTCAAGTAACAAAAAGCAAGTCACTGAGTTGAAGTTGTAAGTCTTTGGATCTCTGTCGTTTCCTCCGGCATTGATCAGAGAGATTGAAGGTCATCTGCTCCGTAAGAGTGTTACAGCGTCTGAAGAGACCCTGCTTCAGGGTGATCTCCATAAGCTCAGAGAGGGAGAAATGACAGATTACAATCAAAACTGAGACATTACTCCTAGAGAGAGATGAACTATCCTCCAGTCTTGATAGATCTGCTCTCGGGGAGCGGGAATATATTGCCCCTAATGGGCCGGCGGTACGCTGGAGTCTTGGCACGCGGAGGGGCTGGAATGAGCGACGTCTATTCTGGAGGAAAAACATTTCGGCACGCGTCTCTCCAAATGATGAAGGACATCTCGCTCTTCGCTCGCTGACAGACCCGCGAAATAAAAAAATAAAAAACGCACCCCACGCATCACATCGGCATCAATAAGGCTTTTTCCTCGCTCTCATTGTTTACTCAGAGAGAGCTGTGGTAATGATCACCACAGCCAATGCAAATGTGTGTGTGTGTGTGTGTGTGTGTGTGTGTGTGTGTGTGAGTGTGTGAGAGTGCTCTTCTTGACAGGTGAAGAGATGAGAGCGCAGAGCTCAATATCTGGTGAAATGATGCCAACAGGAAGAGGAAAGTGTGAACGTGTGCTTGTTTTTATATGTGTGTATTGCAGTTTCTCTCAGCAGTGTGCTGTAATTAGTGCTTTTTAAAGTCACAATGAAATCAAAATTGGGTAACACTTTAGTATGGGGAACAATTCTCACTTTTAAATGCTTGCTTATTATCTTGCATACAGTATTTTGCATATTATCTTGCATACACTTTAAAAGCACATGTTAATGCCTTATTCTGTATGACCAATACCTAAACTTAACAACTACCTCACTAACTATTAATAAGCAGTAAGTTTATTGAGGCAGAAGTCATATTTAATAGTGAATATGTGTTTCCCAAACCAAAGTGTTACCTACAATTCTTATTTTTTATGGAATATCGCAGTGTTTATTCTAAATGATTTATCGTTTCACATCATTATTGTGTTAAATTCATGTTCCTGGTAACCTTGAATCAGAATATCTTCTCCTCCCTCTTGCAGCATCTCTTCTCTTCTCTGATGATGAGGGCGGGGCAACCTGTCACTCACATGAGATCCACCAATAGCAAACCACAACCATCCAATCAATTCCCCACAGACAAAATCAAGCCCCGCCCTACATTTGTTCTTGTTTGAGAAGCGTTTCACTCAGATATACAACACAATAGAGAAGAAAAGGCTAGTGTAACTTCAGTTTCATGACGACTTTAGTCAATCACCACATATAAACCTTAGCAACTACCCAGAGACACCATAGCAACCACCCTGAACATCTTAGAAACCATATAACAAAGATCTAGAGCGCTTTTGTTTGGACTGAACACATTCACACATGCAGATGCTCAGTCATCATGTAGGTGGCGTGTTGCTCTCATTGCTCTTCCGCCTGTCAACCTGCGTTGAAGTCTTTCCTGAGGGAAAACAAGAAAATGAGAGCTGCCTCTCTCTCTCTCTCTCTCTCTCTCTCTCTCTCTCTCTCTCTCTCTCTCTCCCGTCATAATGTTCCTCATCTTCGGTCTGAGAGTGTTGTATGTGTTTGTGTGTGTGTGTGTGTGTGTGTGTGTGTGTGTGTGTGTGTGTGTGTGTGTGAGTGTGTTGTGAGTCATCAGCCTTAAGCGATATTGATTGTGGTACATGCAGGGCTTCAGATGTAATCAATGTTTCATAATTTAATGCTCTGAAGAGTCATTTATGTGTTCAATAGAAACATGATGGATGATTGTGGGTGTAATGGATGTTTAGACATGATGCAGTCCAAACACAAGCCCTCGGTGAGCATCAAAATATCCATTCAGAGTTTTATCACTACTCAAAATGTAAACACTGTCAAATATGCAATATTTATGTAGTATTGCTTAGACTTTTTTTTAGTGTGTGTGTGAGTGTGTGAGTGTGTGTGTGTGTGTGTGTGTTTATTCTTATGACGAGCAAACCTGCAGGCTTCTTCATCCAGACCGATCTGCCTTCAGCATGATGACAGGGCAAATAAACTTGCCTTGTGATGGGAATAACGGGTTATAAATAAACAGCGTTACTTTTTTCAGTAACGAATAATCAAACAAATTACTTTTTCCCCCGTTACAACGCCGTTACTGACAATAACATGCCGAGTTACTATAATTGAGCTCACTGATGCAGTTTATATCCGAAACTCTCTCAGCTATAGGACCTGCAAAGTTTTTTCTCTGGTGTGTGTTGGGGTGGGACACATAAGCTAACTGATGATGATTGGTGTGTGACTAGACATGATAGACCTGCAAAGCGTTTTGTGTGTGTGTGTGTGTGTGTGTGTGTGTGTGTGTGTGTGTGCGTGTCAGAGCATGCGAGCTCAAACCGGAATACCCTTTGTGACATGCTGGATCAAAAATATGTGAAATAAGTTTTTTTCTAGTCGACTAGTAGTTGTTCATTTAAGCCATTAGTTGACTAATCTCATTTATATTAATTTAATTTCTTAAATACTGGAGAGAATAAACCATAATAATGAGTGTTTATGTAATAAAGCTTGCCATAAAGAACCGGCAAAAGTAATGATTATGAATGTGACAAAAAACAGAAAGGAGACATTTTAATTGTTTATTAATAAACTAGTGTTTTCTGAATCAGTGTCAGCTGCAAAGATGAAGTTGACATTGCTGACTCTCATCATCTCCACATGTGGACGCGCCTAGAGAGAGAATTTCATTCAGATTGCATAATCAGAAAGTAGCCTATTTTTTTTCGTTTTGAATTATTTCGTTTAAAGGTAGACATTTCAAGCTTTCTATAGATATATTTCTCATGTCTGTGAGGCAAGCAGCCGCTGTGTTTCGGTTCATGTAGCCTGTAAGACGTGCTCCAGTTCACGCGCAAGTGATCGCGCCGGCGCCTCCATGTCATGATTATATTGTCTGCTATATTTGCTTCTTATTTATTAAATCCAGGCAAATGGTTGATGAAACATTGATTAAAATTAAGATACAATTTTTACAAAATGAAATTCACTTTAAAGAAAGGCTTTCTACAAAAACAAAACTTGAATGAAGTGGTCAAAATCATGTCTGACCCACTCCATGTCTCCAGATATATTGCGCATCTTATGATGTTTTCTATCTTACTCCTGCTGTTCACTTTTCATAATCAAATAGATAAATTTAAAAAATAGCATAGGCCTATTTAAACATAAATATGAAACGTTTTCTTTAATGGCTACCAACACGTATAGTACAGTACAGAGAAATTTCATGTCGTGAGCAAGAGCGGATCATGAGTCAAGTCGGATCAAGCATCATTTATTTTTAGACTTATATTTAATATTGGGGACATCCAAGTTATTTGACATATTTGGGGGAAAAAAATGAAAAAGTAACACATTAGTTACTTTCCCTGGTAATTAGTTACTTTTATAATGATGTAACTCCGTTACTAACTCAGTTACTATTTGTGAGAAGTAACTAGTAACTATAACTAATTACTTTTTTAAAGTAACATGCCCAACACTGTATATATCCCATTTAACCTTGAAACAGAACAGATCTCACATCAAAACTACAATTTAAAACATAACCGTGTTGATTTCCTTTTCTAATAGCTTCATTTATCAGTTTCTTTGTGTCTGTCCTCATAGAGTGGATCGTCATTATCACTTTAAGGTTATTTGACTAATAATTTTTGGCAATGTTAGACGTTTCACATGTTCTTGTTCCAAATGAACTGAGAAAGAAAAGCAAACAAACACAGAGTGAATAAATCGCAGGTTTTCTCCTGACGCGGGTCTGATCTGAATGTGTCACCGCTGCACTTTCTTCCTTCTCTCAGTGTTTCCACCTGTGTTTGTTAACGTCTGCATCCATATGAGCACGTTACACACGCGTGTGTGTGTCTGTGTGGAGTTGACATGTCAAGCAGTGACAGCAGGATCCTGCGGTGTGACGTGTTTTATCATGCTGTTTCTGTGGCCCTGTATTAATTTAGAGAATATTCACAGTGAAGGCAAAACAACTACTAAACCAGATGATGAAGAAAAAAACAACTATGAATGGCGACCAAACTGATTTCAGTTTTGGTTTCAAATTGACCATTTAATTGAAATTCTACATGCAACACAAATGAGGATATTTTATCATCTTTATTTGATATATTTTATAAAGAGTGTCTTACATCTACAGGAACAATAAATGACAGATATTTTATCACAGCTCGTGCTGTTCTCTCCCTGACTAGCCTTATTATTCAAAACCAGTCTAAATATTCAGGGTTTTTAAGTCGAGTAGTCGTTCAGGAAGCCGCTGACAGTTTTGAAAGTGTCTAGTCATGCGCATCTCGACTTCAGAGCTGCTTTTGTCCGGGTCTGATGGGATAATTGCTGGAGTTCAGGATGTCACACCAGTCCCAGAATATCTCCCTCTGTCCTCTTCTCTTTTTTCTCACCTCATCTTTTCATCCTCTGTTCTTCCCTCCTCTTCTCATTTCAGCAATTTTCACTCTGGCCGAAGCCTTTTCCTCAGCTGAGACTCTGAGTCTTTGAATCATCCTCTCTGATAAACACTCCCAAACATGGAAATGTCAGGGAGATTTTCAAGTCTGGAAGAATCAGAAACAATTGAAACGTCATGGAAATTTCTGCACTGAATAGATTTTTTTTTCTGCACTAAATTATTGCATTAGCTGGATATTTCTGTTCATTAGTGCTGACGTAGAGTAAAACAGGCATGATAATGTGTTGGAGATTAACAATTATTGATTGTTCTATTAATTCAAACATACAATTGTAGCATTTTAATTACCTCACAACCCTACATGTAACCAGTGGTTTGGAGATTGTTCATTCAGCCGTTCATTCATTCAGTGTTTAGGTACTCAAAGGCTAAATATGGCCCGAAGTAGAATCAACAGAGCACTGGCTGGAAACTCTCTAACCATTACTGAAGCGACACTCACAGACTGTCAGAGGAACACACATCGCCTCTGTTCACTGGTGTAAAGCCGCGCTCACTCTAGACTCTGAGCTCACGAAATTTCTACGGACACTGTAACGGTCGTGATATAACGTCACACACTCCGGCGTCTTTTTTATTATCATGAATTCAACATATGTGACCCGAGCTGGCAAAATGAGTCGCAATGAGCAAATTTTGCAAAAATGAGTTATTGTTATTCTCACATTCTCTATTAAAAAACCTTCAAAATGATGTATGATTTGTTGTAATCTGACAAAAATGACTGAGCTACACCTGTTTGAAGTCGATAGAGTCAAAGTCAATTTTGAGAAAAATCGAGTTAAAGTTTTCTGAGGGCTCCAAAACAAAATCACCTTAAAATCCCTGGTAATACCACCAAATTTGGCACAAACCAAGTCAAAACCCATATCTGTAGGAAAAATATATATATATTAAACTTTTTTCCCCATGATTTTACAATTGTTTGATTAACATTAATGAAACAGACAGCTTATAAGACCTGCTGTATCACACGGATATAATATAATGTTACACATCAGATGTTTTTCCCCAACATTCACTTAAGACATAACAGATCATGTTTGCGTGAAAACTCGCCAAGACAGATTATTTTGAAATACTGTAATTCTGTGTAGCCTGTATCGGGATCGCACGCGCTCAGATCTGTCGGTCAGCGTGAGTAAGATCATTTTGTTTACATCAGCATGAGTTTGAAAATCACATTTCATTGGTTCAGACTCATGCCATCGAGAATTCACTCTGAATATTCACAAAGTTGTAATACTGCGCTTTAAAACGATACTAAACTTGTGCTGAGGGAAGAGCCAGTCGTCCAGAAGAGAACAGAGAAAAACTTCATTTGTCATGGTCAAAGGAAAGCTACTCCTCTCAGAAAACATACAAATAAATATACTTTTAGATGTTTAATTGCTATTTAGAGCATTGGGATCGCTAGACTCATTTTTGTGAAAACCTCAATTTCGACCAAAATTGAAATTTTTCATTTGTTTTGCCTGATGCTCGAAATTATCCAGTGCTCATTCCCACTCATTTTGCCAGCACGGGTCACATATAACAAATAGTAAAACATTCAAAATGTACAAATGTAAAAATCTACTCGACTTTACTGCAAAAATATGCATTCCTTTAATTTACACTGTGACGCATCGACCTTCTACTGGTCACACGTCTTCACATGATACGAATTCGCAGGTCACACGAGACATGCTCATAAACTACGACGGAAACAAATTTACTGAATAAATCCCTCAACACCTCATGTGACTTTTCCTCAGCAGAGGCTGTGATTGGACAACTGGACTAACCAGCGGACCAATCACATCGCAGCATCTCAAATGTTGGTTTGGTGGTTCTGAAACGCCCGAGTCAAAGTCTGTCATCAGAATGATTTGGTTTAATTCCTCCAGAAGGGTCTCACACGATTGTGTTCCCAAACAGCATCTGAACGCAAGATCACATGACGGCGTTTATTGTGTTTCGTCTGACGCTCTGAGACCAACTCATTTATGATGGAGGAAAAAAGAGCCCGATTGAAGAAACTTACATTTTTATTACTGATATTTTGCACCAATTTCCCAGGAAGTGATGATTTTGTTCTCTTGAACACATGGGATGGAAACACTGCTTTATATGCACGTGTTCTGTGCGATATTCCAGTTTTGCGCACAAGCTAAATATGCAGCTTTGAATGGACACACATCTACTGGTGCAGGATTGAGACGAGATTCTGCATGAACGATGGCTGATCAGCAGAATTACTGTACGAGTGAATCCTGTAGTATGAACTTCAGCGCGAGAAAGAGAGAGAGAGAGAGAGAGAGAGAGAGGGCTGTATGATGGCATTCAGCCAGAACACTTCTGAAGATTTACATCATAATCGGCTCATAAGCATTACTGACCAAGAGCGGTCCAGAGATTTGCTTTGGAAATGTCAGAGGCATTTTAAGAGAGATCAGTTTAAAGAGCTAGAAGAAACCGCTATCGATATTCCCTCACACGGCTGCAGATGGCCGCGGCTCTAATTGAAATGGCTTCTCCTCTGTCTGAAAGCCGCGGACCTGGCCTGATACGGCTGGGTCACTTTCAGATTGCAGGCTTAGCTCTCGGAGGCTTGATCGCTGCGATCTTGACGCCAGGGCACGACATTAAAGCTTCATTTGGAAAGCGCTGCACAAAAGCCAGACCTTCACATCGAGGCAGAATACTGAACTCCGTTCAATCTTTGAGTTAAATAATGGAAACATACGACTGACCTCACCATTCACAGGCTTTTCAATTACGCCTCTTCTGTCCTCGTGTGGGTGTTTGCTCGAGAAGCTTTTTCTACCAGAAATGAGCAACTGTTTGGGAAAATCTGTTTTGTCTTTCGAGATTAACAAAATGAGTTTTGGCGCTTAGTTGTATATAAACAGGGACTATCTCTGATAGCTGTAATGACCGCCGCTGAAGCTCTGAGACACAGAGACCCGTCTGTTTCACTGCTGCCGTCAGGAGATGTAGAACTACAGTTGAACAACCAGGTGTAGTTTAATTTCAGAGCTGTATAACTGGGTTAGATTACACTGGTAAAAAGGAGGTTCACCTTAGCACACATTCAAAAAGAGTACTTATTAGGGAAATAATACTTAAAGGATTAGTCGAAAAGAAATGAAGAAAACATTCCAGGATTTTTCTCCATATAGTGGACTTCACTGGGGTTCAACGGGTTGAAGGTCCAAATGTCAGTTTCAGTGCAGCTTCAAAGAGCTCTACATGATCCCAGACGAGGAATAAGAGTCTTATCTAGAGAAACTATCGGCCATTTTCTAAAAAAAATAAAAATGATATACTTTTTAACCACAAATGCTCGTCTTGCACTGCTCTGTGATGCTCCACACATTACGTAATCATGTTGGAAAGGTCACGCGTGACGTAGGCAGAAGTACCGATCCAGTGTTTACAAAGTGAACGTCAAAGACTAAGTCAAACGGCCTTTACAAAAAGAGTTTTTCACCCTACCGTGGTACTTCCACCTACGTTACACATGACCTTTCCAACGTGATTACGTCATGCGTGGAGCATTGATCAGGAAATTTGACTTCTGAAGTGAACTAATCCTTTAAGTGCACTTAAGTAGCCTTTTATTTCATTAATATTATTTTATTTGCAAGTGCAGCTTTTTTCCTATAGGATTAGAGTTAGTGTTTGATTTAGGGTTAGTTGCATGTAATTATGCATAATTTACTGTTAATACTATAGCAAGTACATGTAACATGTCTCAAAGACACTGTAAAATAAAATGTTACCATATATACCTATATTTGAAGTACACTACAAGTGCACATTCAATACAATTAAGCACTCTTCTTTCTCACAACGGTAGTAACAGAGGTGTAGTGTAATAATAGAAATGTTCTTTAATAGTAATGTGAAAATTTGTTCGTTCATTTGATTCAGTCGTATGAACTGAATGGCAGCTCGTCTAAAGGACATGTTTCTCTGTTTCTCTGTGCAGGTCATCTTTGAGGCGGAGGTGACGAACGGCAGACGAGGATTTATCGCCATTGATGACATCCAGGTGCTCAGTTACCCGTGCGGTGAGTCAGCAGTGTGTGTGTGTGCGTGTGTGTGTGTGGTCTAGAAGTCTAGACTGTTCAGAAGGTTTAAACCCTGCAAACTATCATCATTGTGTCTGTGTGTAAGACACTTAACTCTAGGTTACTTCAGGAGGATTGTCCCTACTATTTAAAGCAGCTGTAATTTCCTAAAAGTCACACACTTTAAAGTCAAACTATACATGTGTTATAACTGACTCTGCTTACTGAACTGGGACAGTATTTTAAAGACCCCATGAAATCAATATCCATAGTCATCCATATGCTACTGTAATGATAAAAGCTGACTAGCAAATACAAACTTTTAGCAGATATACGCAGGAAAAATGAGCAACATTTATTTTCTGGAAAAAACAAAATGCATCACAGTTTCCACAACAGTTTTCAACATTGATAATAATCATAAATGTTTCTTGAGCAGCAAATCATCATATCAGAATGATTTCTGAAGGATCATGTGACACTGAAGACTGGAGTAATGATGCTGAAAATTCAGCTTTGATCACAGGAATAAATTACACTTTACTATATATTCACATAGAAAACAGCTGATTTTCATCGGCCAGTGATACAGACACCGTTTCATTTTGAGTCTTGATGTGAAATAGTCTTTTGATCAATTTTTAAAAGTGAAATATTTTCAGGGAATGAGCGGTAATGACATGACTGCGGGAAGTGTTTTTATGGGCACATCAGCAGTGAAGAGCAGCGTGATCAATAAATGATCAGAGCACAAACAGTAAATAAGGACAGAGAGCTGCGGTCGAGCTGTAGCAGGTGATGCTGATCCTCTGGGAACTCAAGTTTGTCTCATATATAATTAGCTCTCATTGCTGCCGAGTGCTGCTCTTAACATGCAGCGTTTAGGGTCAAGAGACGCACAATCAGCAGATGCACAGTTCAGCACTCCAAATGTCAGCAATGTACATATAATTTTAAGTGATTAATATTTTGCCATCTCTCCAGGTTAGCAGTAGTCATGCGCGTGTGGATCAGGCGCATCCGCTGGGATCAGAGCTTAGCCATGATAATATAACAGGTATTCCCAATTAACGGCTAGTCCATGAGAGCACAGGGATTACTGCCACTCCAGCATGGATTATATTCCCTCTGAACGCTGCTAATAAAGCTTCCCGCTGATCACGGGCGACATCTTATTAAAATGATGCAGGATGAGAGGGAGATGAAGGAGGTTTGTTGTACGTCCGTGCTGGAGAATGTTTCTGACGCTAAAAGAGCATTTATTTTGAAGGCGCCCCATCAGAAGCACTGGTGAGAGCGATGAAGCAGTTTCAGCTCATTCGGCACAGCTACACCTAGAACAGATCAACACACGTTAGATTTCCCCTCCGGACAGAGCAGTGTGTCAGCTTCAGCACAGAAATAATGAAATACTCAGCCATTCATCTGTTTCCTGGATCATTATGTGTAAATAGAGTGAGAAGTTGAAAATGTATAGTCATAAATCTGATCTTTCATACAGTATATTTTTCCCCTGAATTCCATTTATAATGCCAGGAATGACTGATTGCACCAAAAACTGTTTTTATGACCATTTTCCACCCTCTCTATGACCCGCGGTAAATTTGGTCAACTTCTCACACTCGGATACAGATACTGGATGGATGGATGGATGAATGGATGAATTGATGGATGGATGGACTGATATATGGATGAATTGATGAATGGATGGTTGGATGAATGGATGGATGGATGGATGGATGAATATGGATGAATGGATGGACGGATGGACTGATGGATAGATGAATGGATGGTTGGATGGATGGATGGATGGATGGATGGATGAATATGGATGGATGGATGGACTGATGGATAGATGAATATGGATGAATGGATGGTTGGATGGATGGATGGATGGATGGATGGATGGATGAATGGATGGACTGATGGATAGATGAATATGGATGGATGGATGAGTATGGATGAATGGATGGATGAATGGATGGACTGATGGATAGATGAATATGGATGGATGGATGAATGGATGATGGATGGATGAATGGATGGATGGATGGATGGATGAATATGGATGTATGGATGTATAGATGGATGAATGGATGATGGATGGATGAATGGATGGATGGATGGATGGATGTATAGATGGATGAATGGATGATGGATGGATGGATGAATGGATGGATGGATGAATGGATGGATGAATGGATGGAAGGATGATGAATGGATGATATGGATGAATGGATGGATGGATGAATGGATGAATGGATGGATGGATGAATATGGATGAATGGATGGATGGATGAATATGGATGAATGGATGGATGGATGAATATGGATGGATGGATGAATATGGATGAGCTCAAAGCTGCAGATTAATCCTAAATGTCACAGAACTCAGATTTTGATTTCATGGAGTTTTTAAACAGGCAGTTTTTTGCTGCTGTTCCTTTAAGAGCTTGTATGTAAATGACTTCTGTTATGATTGGACGACTTCTATGCATGTCAAACAAGTAACAGAGCTCATACTGAAATATAAATGTTATTTATTCTCAGTAAATGTTCTGGAGGGAACAGAGTTTTTGAGTCGTCATTTTTATTATAAATAGCAAGACAAACTCTGTTTTCCGTCATGTGGACGTTTGTGATATCATCATCATCATCACGTTCAACAGAAGAGATCACCTGATCAATCACACACACGTACATGTGACTCAGTGTGGCGCGGCGGTTCTGCTGTAACTCGAGATCTGCTTCTTCGTCTCATTGTTCCTCTCTGTGTGGCGTCTGCTTCACTCCTGTCAGATGGACACCAGAGAGAGACTGAGAGATCCACAGCTGCTCTTACTCTCAGATGGATTGGTTCATGAACTCATTATTGGAGTATGATCTGAAATCAAACGGGAAAAAATGAGTGGATATACACCAGAATGATGAACACACACCACCGTTTCAGTCATTTGTACTGTTACAGATGAATCATGTAAATACTGTCCAGAGTCTCAATCGAGGAGACAACGGTGATAATTCAGCAGCTTCAAACCTTCAACCACTGTGATCACCTCAAACACACACCATTCATTACCAGTAACTCTGTGTGTACATCATTTGAAGTCCGTCTTTATTTCTCCTGCCTGTGTTAATGTGCCCGTTTTGGGAGTGTTTTGGGAGTGTTTTGGGAGTGTTCAGCACTGGTTAACTCTGGCAGTTTAGTATTCTGGTATTGAGCTGTAATGTCATGCGTTGCTGTCCTTTCCTTCTAATACAGATAAATCCCCTCACTTCCTGCGTTTGGGGGACGTGGAGGTGAACGCCGGACAGAACGCCACATTCCAGTGCATCGCCACGGTCCGAGACGCGGTCAACAACAAACTCTGGCTGCAGGTGAGATCTGAAACACACGTCCAGCACTCACACCAAATCATATGAGAAGTGTTTGTCCTCCATTTCAAACGTTGGGAAATCTGTTTGCTATCATAACTACCCTTCTGAAAAAAGAGCTACGCTTAAGCATACTTTTAAAAAAGAGTGTTTATTACGGAAACGATGCGCTTTAAAACAACGCTTAATTTCAAATTGAACGTATAGTTGCTAATGAAACTAAATAAAAGTGTATTATAGTTTAAATTTATATTAAATGCAATTAGCTGAACTTTTAGTGCTTTTTGACCCACTTAAGTGCATCTTTGCATGTAATTTCATAATTACATATATTGTCTTTTAAATTATGATTAAAGTGCACTTTATAGTCACTAATAATCATTTATAGTACACTAAAATATACTTTAATGTAATTTATATTGAAACTTGTATGTCATGTATTTAAATATTTGTAATTGCACATGAAGTAGCAAATTTGTACATTTAAAATATTAACTTTAAATTGAATATTGGACACAGTTAAAATGATAATAAAGCACTTTACATGTGCTTTAATATGTTAAATACTTCTTTAAACATTATTACAAGAGTGCACTTTTTAAAAGATGTCAGAAACAGTCATGGAAGTGTCTCTCTTTAAGTGTCCTTTTATTTCATGAATGTATTATGATTACACTTTATTTCTGTGATCTACTTCAGATATTCTACTAACTATTTCTTACTGATAGTCAGCAGAATGTCTGTTTGAAGCATCAAAATAAAGTGTCAGCAGATATTAAGCAGACGGTCTACTAATACTCTATAATATTCCAATAAGAGTTAGTTGACACGATAGTTAGTAGAATGTCTAATGGACTACGGAAATAAAGTGTAAGTACAGTTTAAAAAAATTAAACCATATTTCCCGCTGCTGTCAGTGACCCATCAGAACAGACTGTGACTGGATTTTGGGTTGCGATCCACCAGTCGAGCACCATTGAGCTAAAGTCTTTTTAACGCAATCCGTGTTTTAGATCAGAGATGGGTTTCACCCTAATTGGCCGGGAATGTCAAGTTCAGGATGTGCGGGAGCAAACAATTCTGCTGTTTTTAAGTTTGATTTCACGATACTCAAAGAATTGCATCATTTTCGGAAACTATATCGCATATTCATGGTCAACGGGTGTATATATAACCACAACTACTAATCAAGCAGCTGGAGAGACGCGGGTTCATTACAGCCGAGCCTGTCACAGAGAGAGCGTCTCCTCTCCTGCCCCTCAAATCTTCCCACTTTATTCATCCTGAAGGAAAATCCTGCTCTCTTAATGATGTCTGTGTCAGCGGGGTTTTCATGTCTGCGTGTTGTGCCTTGCCCTGCCGCTGCCCTTTCGTTGCGATTAACTAATGAGAGCGCTTCACGTACAGAAGACAGTGCAGAGAAAGATTGAAAGAGAGGAAGTGCCTGACAGGGTGGTAAAGTGTGTAGGAACGGTGACCTTTTCTGCTCTGATACACGAGGAGGTGAAAAAATGAAGAAATGCAAGCAAGTGCTGGTGTCTGCTGCACTTCTGACTAATATGAGATGGCAGTGTTAAAGGGGCTAATGAATGATCCTCTGTAGCACACACACTCACACACACTCACACACACTCACACACATCGCCCGTGACACGGACTGCCGTCACTCATCCAGTCAAGCGTATGACTGGAACTTCAGCCCCGTCCCACAGAACAAGCTTAACGTTCAGTTCTGCTGGTGCTCTTATGAAGTCAAGTCCCAAATTCGCTTTGGCATAGTGACGCTTTGGCATAGTGAGACGGGCTACATATGCTTACTCCAGTAATAAGAGTAAAGCTTAAAGCTTAATTACAAGCAGCTAACCCTAAACCAAACCCTTTCCCTAGCCTTAACCCTACAGTAAGTACTGTATTGTTCCAAATATGAAGACAGTGTTTTTTTCTTAGAAATACTTCTGAAAAAACAGGTTCTCATATTCAGGGTCTAGACTTTTACATGTCAATAATACACCCGCAACAATAGGTGGCGCCAAATATGCGTAAAACGAGTGTGCCAAGAAATACGGTGTTTCACTGTAATGTGAGAAGATCGCGAGCGCAAAAAACGCTAAAGGCCCGTTCACACTAAGAACGATAACTATAAAGATAATGATAAAGATATAGTTCTAAAAATCATTCTGAATATAAAAGAATAGCAGTGTCCACACCACAGCTATAACGATAACGATATCATTGGGATCACTTTCAGAACAATATTTTCCAGCTGTTGAACGATAAAACACTGACAGCCAATCAGAATCCATTCGAATTTAAAAGCTTGCACATTTAAAACTATGATTTAAAATGGAAGACGATATTGTGGAGAAGTTCATCTCTGAGGTCCAGAAAAATCCACCACAGTTTGACAAGTCAAACCCGTGCTAGTTTCGACAACATTGTCTTACTTCCTTTGAAGTTGCAGTGAAAAAGACTAGATGTTGTTTTTATTCCACTATATTGACTTCGTCTCTGTTAGATTAGATCGATTACACTAGCTATTCTCTCGAATCATAGCATGCTGAGGACATCTGCTGGTTAAAGCCTGTAAATGCAACAAGAACAGCACAAACATGTACACACTTTGAAACCGCATCGCGTGAGATTAGAATATCAGACCGATAGTGTTCGTTGGTGTGGACGCAAATATAGTTATCGTTATAGTTATTGTTCTTGGTGTGAACGAGCCTTACAGTCTAAGAGCCGCGTGACTGTCATGTTTGTGTGCCTCACTGACGGGACCAAACTTCCCCTGTACGTGATTTTAAAATGTAAGACAGTACCCAGATTTCAAAAATACAATAAGATTTCACTTCTACTGTTAACGAAATTTCGGTAGGCTACATGGTTTTCACTATGAGATCGATAGCTTAAAACTTAATTTCATTAAGTTAGTATAGCCTGTTAACTGTCAGTGTCCTGGTAGCGGGACATTTGGTGCGATTTTTATTGTTTGTTTGTTTTTTAGCATTATCCAAAAAGCTTAATCAAAGTTCATCCTGTGAAAATCATTGCGTTACAATGGAGACGGTTCTTTAAAACCTTTCAGCAGCTCAATTTTTGTGATATCAACTTGAAATTTGGACCTCAACTTGGTTAGACGTCTTTCTGGCCAGATTACTTTGTAAAATATATATTTTGGCTAAAATAAAAATGTTTAGTTCAGTTTAAACTTACTTTACAGTAAACTCAAACTTCAATAACTTTTTATAACTTATAACTCTCACACTTCTGCAGTAATCTGCTGAGTGTCTTTAAAAGGAGACCAACATTATATCCGTATTCCACAGTATTCAACACATAACATGGAGCGTTGTGAATATTGACACACTTTGGGTGAATTATGACATCTGAAGCCGTTATAATGGGGAGGAAATGACTGAATTAAACCAATCAGTCCTGCACATATTTTATTCTTCATCTCTCTTGCTCTTTTGACACATGTATAGCGGCGTAACGGAGAGGACATTCCAGTGGCGGAGAAGAAAAACATCAACCACAGGAAGTTTGCAGCCTCTTTCCGCCTGAGAGAGGTGACCAGTCAGGACCAAGATCTGTACCGCTGCGTCACCCAATCAGAGAGAGGCTCCGGCGTCTCCAACTTTGCTGGACTCATAGTCAGAGGTAAAGGCTTGCTTTGTTATTTATGCTATATATTAAAATAAACAGTTCAGACTCTATATTCTAATTGAATGAGCCTTTTACAAAAGGGTACAGGGTTGTTTATTATCATATATAATGAATAAAGGCTGTGATTTTATAGACTAGTTTAAGGCCAAAGTCAAGGAGCAACCGCCATGGCTACAGCGAACATCTGCTTATCTAAACGCTGATAAATAATACAAATGCATTCATATTTGAGTTCCCATTGGGCACATGGTGCCATATTAATATGCACAACCTATTTACACAAACACATCTCATTGGGTGTTTTTTGGCGACCTACCCTGAACCGTACGAGAGCGTGCCGAAGCACTTGGGTCCGTGGAGTGGCGCGTGAAGTTCCCCGTGTGCAGATGCGACTCTGAGAGGAGTGCGATAGTTAGCGGCGGCCGGAGGGCAGAAGGGCCGGTTGAGTCTCAGCCGCGCTGACAGCTCAGATATCTCCACCACACTTCCCCAGCTGACATCCTGCTACAAGGATACCAAAGATGGTAATTTCAGCGGAAATTTTTGGGCCATGGATTTGTGCGTGTGCTAATGGGAGCTGGCACGGAGTTGCCTATTGTCGCGCGTGACCCCGGGCTAGTGCTTTATTAGCTCCCGCTCTCCCTAATGCGGGGCGACAGCGGGCCCTCCCGGCTGTTTGGGGCCGCTTTGTAACAAATGAAAATTTCAGTGGAGGATTCTTACGCTGGAGAAGGATCGATCTGCGTGTCCTCCAGCTGCAGCAAAGAGACGGGAGGGGAAGAAAAGCAACAACACAACACAGTTGTGGCCGCGGCGCGAGGGGAGCGCGGCGGGTTTGGCCCAGGGTTTAGAGTAATGACATTAGCCTGCTCTCGCTTGTAGAGAATAAACTGAATTGACAAGACGTGTGCTGTAAAATAGATTCAAACGCAAACAGACGATAAGCCCTGTTTTTATTAGACACCAGGATCTAAAGCAGAGTTTCCTTGTGCGGCCGCAGAAAGACCTGAAAGCCTTTTGGTGTTTGGAGCCTGACGTCACAGGAGAACAGTCCCACAAAGAAATCCAAGAACTAACAGACCAGGACCTTCACACAGGGTTTGTGAGATAATGAAAAGCTAAGAACTAATTAAATCAAATTCAACTTTTAAATACACAAATTGGGCTACACAAGTAATCAAAATAAAAGTGAAATTGCGAAACAGCTCAAATCACAATTATCAAATCAAAGGCTGTGATTTAATTAAAGTATTGAACCTTGTCATATGTACTTACTGTAGTATTAATAATAAATGATGCATAATTACAGGCAACTAACCCTAAACCAAACCCTATACTAAGTACTTGCAGTTTATTAATATTACTCAGTATTTAAATGTATAATTACACTGTAACAAGGACACCTTAAAATAAAGCGTAACTGAAGTGTATAATCTGTCTTTATTTAAATTCACATAATTTCCAACAGAAAAACTTCAGAATTTCACCAATTTTCCATCAAAAAATAAAATAAAAGCTCAAGGGTTTGATGTGCTAAAAACCAAAGGGTTTAAACTTTTGAAAAGGAAGAATTACAGTATTGTAACTTGTAGTTGTTTCTTGTAAAGAGTGAAAACAAGTGTGACCCTTAGAAATAACTATCTACATTAACAGTTGGGTTCTTGTTTTTTGTGTCTCAGGAGTTGCATATGAGACATTTTAATATGAAATAAAATGTCATATCGCTGTTCAAATCACAATATATGACCAAATAATCACAATATAATTTTGTGGCCAAGTTGTGCAGCCCTATATTAAATCTTTCCCTGCCATTGACGGAATTTTCCGGCTTTCCGCGTTTTCACTGTTATACTGTTATGCATCTTCTGAAATAGTACAGAATCTCCGGATCAAAACACAGGCAAAGAAGAAGCAGAAACAAGCGATAGAAGCATTGTTGAAGTCTTTGAAAAGAAGACATGAAGCTAGAATAAAATGTTTTTTGTTTTGTTTGTTTAAAAGCAGAGGCTCTGTTCTTTCTTTCGATATATTGCATGTTCAGATATTCATACAGCAAAATATTCTGGGGGCCATGAAATTTTTGTGAAAATGATCAAAAATGCGGGCGGGGAAAGAGTTAAACAAAAACAATCAAAATAAAACACTTTAGAAAATCTGTTTACATGCAAGTCATGTGACCATTAGCAAATATCAAAGAAATGTGAATGTGTCATTAAATTACTAAAATATTAACTTAAAATCTCAAGTAGATGTTTTACTTCTAAAAGTTTGGGAAGTCTGTGATAGACGTCTTTTTATCTCCAAAGAACCGTACAGTCAACTCAAGAACGCTATATGTTTAAGACGAACCATCGAAGAACCGCACAGATCTCCAGATGCAGATGTGTTTGTGTTGGAGCGAGACGTGAGACAGATATGGAGACGATGATTGTTTGCTACTTGTGATTTTCTAATGACTAGATAACAGGCTGTCACCCTCCTGTGAGCGCGGCACCCCGTCGCAAACACGCGGCTGATCGCTGGTAAATATGCCTGGAGAGACGGGAGAGATCAGGAGTTGAAACGAGGGAGATTTTAAAGACCCCGGCGCTGCGCGTGCTGACGGATCGTTAAAGTTTGATGAAGCGCGATCGTCTGATACTTCCCGATGATGCGCACACAGAACAAACGCAAACAAACCAAAAGAGCCAAAATGTCAACAACTCTGAAAGCTTCATCTGAGAGAATCTGAGAGAATGAAGAACAGAAAGCGGTTCATTAATGTCACAAGCGTCGCTTCCTGACTGTGATACGCATCAATGATTCATTCGCTTTCACAAAACATACTGCTGTGCTCTCACACGCTCACCTGCGACACTCGGGTCTGCAGTCGACCTCCTGACAAACCTGACAAAGACGGCTGTAGATAAAGCCAGATCAGTCTGTGCAAAAGAGTCAAAAGTTTGTGGTCAGTACGATTTCTGAAAGAGTCTCTTCTGCTCACCAACACTGCATTTATTTGATCAAAAATACAGTGAAAACAGTGAAATATTATTAACAGCTGTTTTCTACGTGAATATATAGTAAAGTGTAATTTATTCCAGTGATCAAAGCTGAATTTTCAGCATCATTACTCCAGTCTTCAGTGTCACATGATCCTTCAGAAATCATTCTGATATGATGATTTGATGCTCAAGAAACTTTTATGATATGTTGAAAACAGTTCATATTCATATTCTATATTTATATAGAAAGTTCAAAAGAACAGTGTTTATTTGAAATAGAATCTTTTGTAACATTATAAATGTCACTTTTGGTCAATTTAATGTGTCCTTGATGAATAAAAGTATTAATTTCTTTCAAAAAATTTATCATTTTTGAGCAGTACAATGTGTGTCAGAGTGTCGTCTGGTGTCAGGGGTCAGGGGTCAGACCAGCGTTTGTGGCGTGATGAGTGTTGGTTTTGGATGGTGTGTGTGTGAGAGCGAGGTGACGGACAGGAAGAGGTGATCACATATCCTGTCAGCGCGGAGAGAGAGAGAGAGTGATGTGCAGTAGACAGGGATCAGTCTCTCTCTCTCTCTAACGCTGTCCGTCAGGTGTTAGATTGCCGTGTCCCCTGATCCATATTCGCTCGCTTCTGTCATCTTTCCCTTCACAAGCCCCATCAAAACTTCAAAATAAAAAAGCTGTGACTCTTCCCACAGGAAATATTTCCTTTTGCTTTTCCTCCTTCACATATTCTCCTTCCCTTTATGTCTGTCTCTCTCTCTTTAACTTTTCTTTTTTTAACCCGGCCTTGCTTTGATCAAACACGTCCCTGCCAGGTCCTCTGAAATAAATGACAAAAAAAAGATTATTTCTCTGACTATAAGATGTTGAGTCGAGGGCAAGTGCGTTTTCCAATTGCATGATGGCAGTATTCACCTGTGTGTGTGTGTGTGTGTGTGTGTGTGAGGGAAAGACAGATGAGACAGGGCTTAAGGAAGGCTAACAGCGGGGCACAGCGCTATCATGCGCTCATGTCAGCCACACATGATGGATGACCCGCGTGAAACAGCCAGTGACACCTGACAGAGAGAGATTCACGCTCACCGTCTCGCTCTCTGCGCTCGCCCCACTGCTGAAATTAACCCCTATTATCGTTAACAACAAATTTTGCAAGTATTTTAAAGTTTGTAAGTATTTAGTTTGCATATTAATTACAACACATAAAGGAATAGTTGACTTTAAATGTGAAGATTCTGTCATTATTAACCCACATGCTGTTATTTGTCAGTGGAAAACAGATTTTCTGAAGAATCATCACACAGATCTTTTTCTATACTAAAGCATTTAGTAATAACATCTGTCAAACTCTGAACATGACAAAGTAAAGCACCATAACAGTGTCATAAACACAACGAAAGTCATCCAAATGACTTGTATTCCAAGTCTTCTGAAGTCATGTGATGCTTTGTGTGAGGAACAGACTGAAATTTAAAAGGTTATTTCACCCAAAAATGATCATGCTGTCATCATTTACTCTCCCTCGTTTCGTTCTGATCCTCTGAGACTTTTTTTCTTCAGCAGAACATGAAAGAAGGTATTTTTGAAGAATGTTGGGAACTATGTGACTTTGGAGACTTTGACTTCCAAAGAAAGGTTCAGAACCAAATGATGACAGAATAATCATTTCTGTGTGAACTATCCTTTTTAAGTCATTATTCAGTTCGCTTCAGATGTTTTGACCACTTTTGTGATATTTTTATGATTCTTCTGTGGTGTTTTTTTAGGGATAGACGGTATATGTTCATTTTTAATGTTATTCTTATCGGCCCGATATATTAAAGCTGATAAATAATGGATTATTTCCTTCAGCTGAGACACTTCAGATGAGCACTGCTCGCCATGATGGGTTTGAATTGATTGAAATATGATTGAAATCACTTCAAAAAGGGAAATACAGTTAAGAACAACGTACAGCTCAAGTCTGTCATATAAGATACATAATACTATAATGAGAACATCATAAACGTGTGCTTGGGACGTGGCTTTTAATGGTGAGACTTTTGTTTTTGTAATCAAAAATGATATAAAAAATTTTGATTTAGATTTATCGGCCAATATATCGGTTATCGGCTTTCAAATATAAAGAATTATCGGTTATTGGTATTGGCCAGAATGTTCATATTGGTGCATCCCTATTTTTTTTAGCTTGATAGATGCTGCTTTTGTGTCACTGACGTAACAGAATACAGGATTAGGAATGACATGATGACGGTTCATTTTCATTTTCTCAATAAATGGGTTGCGATGTAATGGAAGTATTGTGGCAAATGATAATCCAACAAATGTAGGGCGGGATTTGGTTCAGTCCAACAGTTTTTGATTGGATGGAGGCGGATCTGAATGTGAGCTTACAGCCAATTGTAAGAAAGGGGCGGGGCTTAATCAGACTAAATGATTGAAGAATCTGGAGAAGACTGATGTTTCACCAGAAGATCCAGTTATGACAGTTTCATCAAACATAACAAAAAGAAACTTTGTAAATAAGCACAGTTGAATTGTTCACAATAAGATCTATAACATGCATTTAAAGGGTTAGTTCACCCAAAAATGAAATTTCTGTCATTAATTACTGACCCTCGTAAGACCTTCGTTCATCTTCAGAACACAAATTAAGATATTTTTGATGAAATCCGAGAGGTATATGACTCGTCCATAGACAGCAATATAATCAACACTTTCAAGGTCCAGAAAGGTACTAAAGACATCGTTAAAACAGTCATGTGACTGCAGTGGTTCAACCTTAATGTTATGAAGAGACGAGAATACTTTTTGTGCGCAAAAACAAAACAAAAATAACCACTTTATTCAACAATCTCTTCTCTTCTGTGTCATTCTCATACGTTGAGAGAATGACACAGAACGCCGACTCATTATTGGCCGGCTCCTGCGTCAGCATCACACACATGCGTCGTGCTGATCACGTGATCAGTTTTGGCCAATACTGAGCCGGCGTTCGGATGTAAACACGGAAGCTTCACTGTGCATCACCTGCATAAAGATAATGACAGAGAAGAGAAGAGATTGTTGAATAAAGTCATTATTTTTGTTTTGTTTTTGCGCACAAAAAGTATTCTCGTCTCTTCATAACATTAAGGTTGAACCACTGCAGTCACATGACTGTTTTAACGATGTCTTTAGTACCTTTCTGGACCTTGAAAGTGTTGATTATATTGCTGTCTATGGACGAGTCATATACCTCTAGGATTTCATCAAAAATATCTTAATTTGTGTTCTGAAGATGAACGAAGGTCATACGAGGGTGAGTAATTAATGACAGAAATTTCATTTTTGGGTGAACTAACCCTTTAAATTAATCTCACAAAGCTGACTTTAGGCTTTTTTATGTATTCTGTCAAAAAGAAAGGTTATACAACTGAAAAAGTTGTTTGTTTGCTGCGGTCTCAAACAGAATAGAATTATATCAATTTTAAAATCTTGAATATGTAAATAAAACTCGAGACAGTTTAATAACCCTGATTCAGCCTGCCACCGAAGCATCAAACAAATCACGTAGAGGCTTTCAGCTAATATATGAACACCGCTCCATTCACTCACTCCAGACGCTGGTCCACTAAAAGCTCTCCGCTCATGTCTGTGTGTTTGTGGGTCTGAGAGCGTGTGTCAGTGGCTCTAATGAATTGAGATGAATGTCGTTTGTCTGCAGGTTCAAGCACAAACGAATGAGGCTTTTTGCTCGCTCCTTAAAGAGCCCTGTCTGCCCTCGGACGCTTTGTTTTCTGAGGAACACAAATAAGTGCAGCCGTTCACATTAATGCATATTTGATGTGACTCTGCTCTCTGAGTCTCTTCATTAGTGGTAAAAGGCAGATGTACCACGGTGTTTTATGTTGATGGACACGGTAATAAACAGCATCTTTTATATCACGTAGATGGCTGCCTATCATCATCCACATCCAAAACAGCAGATTGAGTGACGCCGTCGTACTAAAGAACGAACAAACATGGAGAAGTTTCCCTGAACAGGATCTGGACACTCAATGTTAATGCGTTCGCTACAAATATCCAACAGAATGAGCGCACTTTCCAAGCAAAACATCTCCTGGTTTCTGTCTTTTGATGTTGGGGTGAAGTATGACCTGCGCATGCTCTGGAAGGTTTGGTGATTCACCCGTGCGCCGTAATAACCGGCTGTAAAGGGTAACGTCTCGTATGTCAGACAGCGATTGACGAAAGCAGATGCTCCGGTAAATGTCACATTTAAAATAATACATGAGAAATAAAAGAGCAGTTTACAGAGGTGATGTCATCACACGGCTCAAAACAAGTCAACAAGAAAGATGTAGAAGAGTGTGTGTGTGTGTGTGTGTGTGTGCGTGCGTGTGTGTGTGTGTGTGTGTGTGTGTGTGTGTGTGTGTGTGTGTGCAAGGGCAGCTCTTTTGTGCATTACTGCCATTGTGATTCGATTACTTGGTGAAATGTAATTTTGCCGTGTTGCTGTTAGTGGTGTCACACACACACACACACACACACACACACACACACCACACACACTGGAATCAGATTACAGCATTAAAATAAGCCGGCTTTGATTGCACAGGGATACCAGCACCTCCTCCTGCAGGAACACACAATAAATCAATTAACTCTCATTCCTTCCTTTCATTCCTTTATTCCATTAAGACTCAAACAGCATTACACAGGTCGCTCATTTACAGGAGCGCGGACGGTTTAAACACTCCGAGCAACGGCAGATTTATTCAGAAAATTAAAAAACATTCTACAGCTGCTGATTATATTGATAAAGTTCATTGTGATAAATTTTTAAATAAGCAGTACGAGACGAATGAGAGCCGGGGTAAGACGGGGTTAAATGACCCACACGTCTTTATTATTTCTCTTGACCACAGACGCCACAATATCTCATCTCACATTACTTTCCATAAAAAGCAATTAGTTACTTTTTTTTAGGGAGTAACGCAATATTGTAACACATTACTTTTAAAGGTAACTTTCCCCAACACTGATAATCAGTCAGAATAAATAAATAAATAAATAAATAAAAATTGAGGTTAATTGATCTAATTTTGTGTCTCTGGAAAATAGTGATCTCTGGCATTGTATTATATTGATTATCAAAGTTTTTGTGTCTACTTGTTATGGAGTGAAAAGATAAAATTAGACCTCTGGGGTAAGATGGGCCAAAAGGCCCGAGTGACATGATGTTACTAGTGTTGTTATTGTTGAACTTAATACTTGTTGTAATTCATGGGGTTATTATTTAATAAGACGTACATTTCGTTAAAACCTATAGGCTAACTGAGTAAAATCATTTTGATTTATGCCATATCTACAATTAAAACACGGCCAATTCAATTTTAATTTCTGATTATTATAAAAGGCACACTATGTAAATTTTTGCCACTAGAGGTCGCTTATGACGCCTTGACTTCACAGAATCATGGGAGGTGTTGTCTTCACGTCTACAGCTGGTAGAAAAGAATCGGGACGGGACTCGGGCAGAAATCATATTCATGGATGAGATTATTAACGTTACTGTAGTATGAAGCAGAGCAGGGCGAGTGTTGAAAGAGAAACGAGGCCGCTGGAGCGATTGCTAATGAGAGACGAGCGCGACACACGGGACTTTTATTATGCCGCAGTCGCCGCTTCTGCTTCTTCTGGTCAAGCGTATGTGGAGTAACGCAGCTCTGTTTATCATATTAGATACATATTCATGTTGAAAGTTGTTATAGTGCTTCTCTGAGCGTTCGCTCGGCAGCTGCTATGAGACGCTTGTTGCACACTGCAGTAAGATAGATCAATATTAGGCATGGTAAAACATGGTACTCACGGTAAATCAAGAAAACGAGATTTAAACAATAAGCCTTCTGTCGATGAATGTATCCAACAGTGTCTCACCTGTCTAATAAAACAGAATATATTAAAGCGTCTTTGGTGTTTCCACGGATTCTACAAAATAAAACAGGAAACTGAGGGTAACACGGGTATGATGTCATTGATAGGCGACACACGGATATGGCACACAAGTCAACAAAATATACAACATTGTTCTAGTGATTTTTGGATATTTTAATCCAAAAATATTACATATTGTGCCTTCAGTGTTGAAAACTGTTGTGCTGCTTCATATTTCTGTGGAAACCGTGACACATTTTATTTTTCAGGATTCTTTGATGAATAGAAAATTCAAAAGAACAGCATTTTTTGACATCTTTTATAATATTATAAATGTCACTTTTGATCAATTTAATACATCCTTGCTGAATAAAAGTAATTTCTTTTTTAAAAAAAAACAAAAAAAAAATCATTGTGTCATTGTGCAGTCAAATATTTCAGTATAATAATGTATTTAAAGGTCAATTCTGTACTTTCTATACAAGTGTCACCAACCAGAACTGCAAAATTGATGCAAAAATAATAATTTATGAATCAAGTATATACTGTATGTAACGTCTGCTCGTCATAGAAGCGTTTCTGGACATGAATACTCAACAGGCGTGTGATTGGCGTGTTGGTTTGTGTTGTTTCTGAGCTTCATGTGGGCTGGTTAATTAGCTGAAACAAATAGAGAGTTCAGGAGCCATCTGGGGTGGAGAGAGAGAGAGTGTGTCTCCATCTGATCGTCCCGCGCTAAACGGCATCTCTCAGCGTGAGCTGTCTGTCGCTCCGGTGGACAGTCTCGCAGCTCTAAACGCCGCTTCACAGCTCCTCACCCAAATCAATGTGATGCTGATGAGGGAGAACCTTTAATATGTCACCAAAACAAGTGTCAGGATGTCTCGTACTGACACTGTCCTTCTATGCTCCGTCTTCATGATTTATTCATAATCATAAAGTCAGCAGCAGTGTCCAGAGCATCTCCGACATGTGAGGATCTCTACACTTACACCCAGCAGAACAAACAGAAAAACAGCTTCATGCTTTCTGTTTTTCCCCTCCAGTAAAAAATAGATGACTAGCTTGTTTTATGTACGGATGAGATGTCTCTCTGCTTGTCTGTGAAGCCAAATGTATCTGCAAACGCACACGCAGTTACTAAAAGACCATCTGGATCGTCTGGTGTGGTGTAATACTGTCGCCATTTGCATGTATCGTTATGGTTTGCTTGTTGATTTAAGCATGCTTACAGTAGTGTGCTTACAGGTGTTCTTTGTGCTCTTTTTAAATGAAATAAATTTGATAGAAAGTGACTCCCAGAACATTTACTGATAATAATAGCCCTCGTTCAGAAATCACAAGCTCATTAACATATTTACTTTTTGATTGTGTGACACATTGGGATTGTTTGGATTAAAATATGATCACATGTAGCTCAGTCTTTCTCTATGAAACAGTTCTGTGAGATTTCTCTTGATTCTTCCAGAGCCCCCGAGACCCATCGCTCCACCTCAGCTGCTGGGCGTCGGGCCAACATACCTGCTAATCCAGCTGAACGCTAACTCCATTTTTGGGGACGGCCCCATCATCCTGAAGGAGGTGGAGTACAGGATGACCTCTGGAAGCTGGACAGAGACCCACGCCGTCAACTCACCCAATTACAAACTCTGGCACCTGGATCCTGACACGGAGTATGAGATCCGAGTGCTGCTGACCCGTCCGGGAGAGGGGGGGACCGGACAGCCCGGGCCGGCTCTCATCACCAGAACCAAGTGTGCAGGTTAGTCTGCTGGACTTCCTCCCTCTGCTTGTGGTGCCATGAAATTTTTAACAAGTGCTTATTTATTTATTTTTTTTAAATTTATGGGAGGTGCTCATGCTGGCAGCGATTAAAGGATTATTTCACTTCAGAATTCAAATTTCCTGATAATTTACTCACCCCCATGTCATCCAAAATGTTCATGTCTTTCTTTCTTCAGTCGAAATGAAATGAAGGAAAACATTCCAGGATTTTTCTCCATATAGTGGACTTCACTGGGGTTCAACGGGTTGAAGGTCCAAATGTCAGTTTCAGTGCAGCTTCAAAGAGCTCTACATGATCCCAGACGAGGAATAAGAGTCTTATCTAGAGAAACCATCGGACATTTTCTAAAAAAAATAAAAATTATATACTTTTTAACCACAAATGCTCGTCTTGCACTGCTCTGTGATGCTCCACGCATTACGTAATCATGTTGGAAAGATCACGCGTGACGTAGGTGGAAGTACCGCAGTAGGGTGAAAAACTCCATCTCACTTTCTCCTCCAACTTCACAATCGTCTGACGTCGTTGTTTTACCTTTTTTTGTAAAGGCCGTTTGACTTAGTCTTTGACGTTCGCTTTGTAAACACTGGATTGGTACTTCCACCTATGTCACGCGTGACCTTTCCAACATGATTACGTAATGCGTGGAGCATCACAGAGCAGTGCAAGACGAGCATTTGTGGTTAAAAGGTATATCATTTTTATTTTTTTTAGAAAATGTCCGATGGTTTCTCTAGATAAGACTCTTATTCCTCGTCTGGGATCATGTAGAGCTCTTTGAAGCTGCACTGAAACTGACATTTGGACCTTCAACCCGTTGAACCCCAGTGAAGTCCACTATATGGAGAAAAATCCTGGAATGTTTTCCTCAAAAACCTTCATTTCTTTATCCACTAAAGAAAGAAAGACATAAACATCTTGGATGTAAATTAATTTTAATTCTGAAGTGAACTAATCCTTTAAAGCACTTTAGATTTTTTTGCCTGCGATATTGCCAAATTTCAGGGATGCAGTCCTTTTGACTTAAGAAAAAAGCATAAGCTTTGAGTCGCTTAGTATGACATGCTTGTTCGCTGATTAAATGCCAATTCTTATTGTAAATGAATGACTTCCAGTCGCATTGTCTTTGCGAATCATTGTCAGTGTAAATAACCCTCACCGAAAATTGAAAATTCTGTCATCAATTCTTCCAAACGTGTGTGACCTTCCTTCTGTGGAAAACAATTTTTCTCCACACAATGAAAGTCAGTGGGGTCCAAAACAACATTGACCTTCACCGTATGGACATTTGTCATACAGGTTTGGAATGACACAAGGGTCAGTAAACGATGACAAAATGTTAATTTTTGGGTGAATTGTCTCTCGAAGTGTAAATACAGGAGGTTTTCACCTAGTTTGCACAGGTGCTTGGGTGTTCTTCTGTGTACACACTCCTGCTCTGATCATACACACATAAACACACACAAAAGGGACAAAACGCAGGCTTTGGGCTCCCCTGGAGCAGATGGAGGTTCGGGTTCAGCTGCAGTTTCACAGCGATCCATAAGTGACATTGAAACAAGTGTCCTCCTGTTCCTGCTGCAGCACACCTCCACTGAAAGTGTGTTTTTTCCTCCTCTCAGTGTGTTGTATTTGCACATAAATAATTGCCTGGAGCTTCTTCAGAAACATAATTGGAAAATAAAGTAAACAAGAGAGCGTGTGGAGCAGCTATCATCGATGCCACTCACCCTGTGTGTGTGTGTGTGTGTTTATATGTTAATCATGACTCAAACCATGCGCTGTATACCACCGCCCTTATAAAATTGGAAGCGTATGAGAGCAAACACTCAGTCACACTGCATATAAGGGCCTTGTGCCTTCATTTGAGCGTTGTGATGCCGTTCTCTCCGCGGGTTTCCATGACTCCCGTATTAAACGTGGCAAGACTCGGCGAGGACAGATATGCAGCTCGTATGAGGAGGCACGGAGTGACGACGGTCTTCCAGAGAGTGGAAGAGAGAGAGAGCGTATGCATGGTTTCATTACAGAGAGATGCTCTGTGTCCCCAGTGGCGGCACAGTACGGCGGCCCACTCGCTCGCCGCCTGATTGAAATTCAAACAGGAGCCCCTCTCCCCATCAATCGCATTTGAACTTTCATATATTTTTTTTATTTTGGCAAAAGACGTTTTCCAGGTCTGCTTTAGACGTGGCTTTAGATGGAGCGCTCGCTGGCTTTTTCATCTCCCTCTAGCCAATCACACGCTTATCTCACCTCGGACAGGGAGAACTGAGTGGAACCGGTGAATTTACACAATTACATTTAGATTGGTGCCAGTCTGCCCGAGTGCTCTGTTTAAATTCACATTTTCTCTCTCTCTCTCTCTCTGTCTCTGTCTGTCGGTTAGTTTCCTGTTAAACCTTATTGTCTGGCGCTTGTGTGGCGTGTGCACATTTCACATTTATCAATATTATTATGTTTGGCAGCATAGTTTATCTTGGTTGTGGGTATGCATTTTGAAAAGGGCGACAGAGAGGAGGCGTAACTTTCTGAACGAACATCGCCTCTTGTATGTGCCTGAGCACAAGCCAAACACACTGATTCTTCCCACTTAAAGACTCACTGTGTGTGTGTGTGTGTGTGTGTGTGTGTGTGTGTTGAGCTCATAATTAGGTGTGGCTTTATCACAGTTGTGTTCCTGAAACCTCTGAGATCAGCAGAAGCCCCTCAGACCTGAAAAGAGCTAAAAACCATTGCTCAGAGCTGTCCCTCTGCTCTTTTGAAATTTTCCAGGTTCGTCCCAAATACCTGGAGAAGAACGCTATTCATCAGCATCCCTGTTCATCTCAAAGGCAGTCACTCTGTTTTCAGACATGCAAAGTAACAGAATACTATTAAAATGTGGGAGATTTACTGGGGTGGTTTTCAGGAAACTTAAGCGAAAATCTCCAATTGATTTGTAATTTTGTTGCTTTTTAGAAGACATGGTTCTGATATTAAACCTGTATTATTACATTTCAATCATGACAACTCTCAGAATAGTTTTGGCATGTTAATGATTATGGCAATGTCAATGTATCTGCTGTGATCATGTAAGATATGCTGCTGCTGCATGAATAGACACATAAATCCTCTAGCAGATCTAGGCAGGTGGAGCTGGGGAGGTGGAGGGGTTCAGAGGAACTCGCCTACAGAAAACACTGAACCAGATGATTTTAAAGTTGAGCATGCAATCTCATTGGCTGCAGAATCAGCAGAGGCCAGTCAGCTTGTGCCATGCGATTGCTAGCAGATTACATTAAGGAATTATCAGTCTGCGCCATCTAGAGTTTCAAGACTGAACTAGATAATTAAAAGTTTTCATTCCTGTAGGCTGATTATTCTGAGCACAGTTTGAGATGTTGTTCGGTCTGAGGCATTCAGAAACGTGTAGGATTACTGGCGCCTTTTGTCAGGAGAAACATATAAGGAGCTGTAGCCTTCAGCATTTGCTCTCAATTTAATCATATTGCTGTGTCGGGGAAACATTTGAGATATTAAGAGGATCTCATTTGTGATTTGTGAATATGAAACTAGATTCAGTTCCTCCTGATGTCAGGGGAATGTAATCTTTTTCACAACGAAAGTTACAACAGCAGCCGTGATCTTTCTGCTCAGGAACATTCCCTCTCTGCTGAACTGTGAGAGTTCAGAATGGAAAAGGTTATGTCTGATTATTTTTTTGCAGACACACTGCATGGAGATGGAGAATAATGCATTGGAATGCAGGTGCTCATGTGTCCTGATTATCACAGCAAGAAAAACCATTATGACAATGTTCCAGACGTCTCTCCCCTGCCTTTTTATTTTGTACAAATGTCAAGCTATTTCCCTAAAATAGCAAATTGATCATGTTTCCCATGATTCCCTGCTAAATAAATGAGAAGTCAAACATTGCCTCAGTCATCATTGTACAAGTCAGCGCAATGTCTATAATGATGTCTGGAGAAATAAGCGTGAACTGGAGATGGAATTGAATCAGTGCCCTTTGCTCGACACCGCAGACAGACGTCGACGGGATTTATTGAACACTGGTTTCTAGAATTAAAAAATGGCTTTATCACAACTAAAAGAAATCTACTTTGAGATCCATTTATAATATGAATTGAAGAGAACTGCCCTCACTTCACTTTTGGGTCAACTGAAAGAGGCGTGACTTTGATTCTCGAGTGTGAACACTCATAAAGAGTAACTCTCGCACCTGTTGAACATGAGAGCTGCGGTTTCAATGTGATGTTAGGCCGTTTTGTTCTTTTAGTGTATAATTTTTTATGTCCCAATTATAAACCTTTCAAATGGTGATACTCTTGAAGATAGAATGTTTTGGCTGACCAATGGTAGTGTTCAGGAAATCAGTCTGAAACAGTCCTTATTTATTTTCCATACTGGTGTAGAAATCACACTTCAGCTTTAAATGTCGATCATATCGCAGTTCAAATCACTATCATGAAATTTGTCGAAATAACTGCACATTTATTTTCTTGCCTAGTTTGAACTGTTTGTTGAAGCACAGACAGCCCTGTTGCCTAATTGTTGTCGTCTGTCTGCTTTTTTTTACTATAAAAATTGCAAACTTCCAGTGTGTTCGGGTACGTTTGAAAGTCGTATTCCCATGTGTCTGATAGCCAGAGGGCAGGATGTAGCGGCACATCTGGTGTTTCTGCTCTCTCTCTCTCTCTTACTGTGCCGTCTCTCCTCATCAGTCTCTGCCTGTAATGCTGTGCCTTCAGAGGAGACCACCACCACAGCTTGCTTTCTGACAGCAGAGGAAACGGTGAGAAAATGGTGTCTCCTCTTCACCTCCAAGTCAAATCCCTCGCTCCAGCATGGAAAGGGTGAAGCAAGCACTGGCTGTAATGACACTGCCGGAGTCACACCGGCTCCCAAAATCTCTTCAACTGCAAACATTTGATAATGGATGCTTATTGGGCGCATCAACACATTTTCAAAAATGCGTACTACATCCCTGAAAGGTTATGAGGTCCAGAATTTATAGCAGAAAATTCTTATTCCATTGCCGGCTTTCATAGCTTTTTATTTTTATTCTATTTTATTCATATTCTGTTTATTTTTATTAATAGTATTTATGTCAAGACCTACATCAAGAGAACTGAATACTGCTGCAGTTTGTATAGTGGCAGTATTCCACTCTGAACACAAGCATAGACCTTTCTGTCTAGATAAATAGTGTCAGCAGGAACAGGAAGCACTGTTTGTTGAAACAGGAAGTAATAGGAAAAGTACTCTGATCTTTGCTCTTTGACCATTTTCTACAAAAAGACAACTGGCAAAGTGTCTGCATTGTGTGTGTCTACCCAACAGTAGCTGAGCTGAATGGCTACACAAGTTTAAACAGGACTTGGTTTCAAACCATCACACAGGAGATTAATTAACCGACTGATTACAAAGTCACAAAGCAATTAACAGCACCACATAATGATCTTTGTGTTGAAAATGCTTGAAGAGTCATCTACTGTATATCTAATAGTTATTGGATATCCATCCCCCAAAAGTAAGGATGAAGAATTGTCTGGCCATTAATGTGGAGAGTCTGAGGTTCGGGCGTCCAGGCCTAAGTATACGGATTGATGACAGCCACACAAGCCAGGACGAGTTATCATTATGTGGTCCACACAGCAGAGTATAATTTAGAAATGTATAGAAAATATCACCATAAACCACTTGCAAATGAAAGCTGTGTAGATAGAGAACATTGGGGGTCCCAGCACTGAGCCCTGAGGTACCCCGGTGGTGAGTGTGTGGGCTGAGAGGAGTAAGTCTTGCTAGGACATCATTATGTTGGCCAAGTAGGATATAAACCAGGAAAGTGCTGACCTGGACAAAATTAGCATGGAGTTATGTAAGGATTCTCTGGCTTACTTGAGTCCTGTGGTTATAGCAAGAAAAGCAGTTTGAGTAGAGTGACCACGTTTGAAGCCAAATTTCAATTAAGATTACATCTCATGGAAATCAAATTCCGGCACACATAATGAATTGGCTCTTTAGCTCAGTGACTAAGTGTTTTTTGTAATCAAGTAATATAAAAGTATAGAAGTATAATACATTAAAGTATGCCAAATAAATATAAATTGAAGGACCCATGTGTAAAGAAGGGGTTTTCCTGATTCCAAATGAAATTACAAGTCTATTAGTTTAATCCTTCAATGCAGGATGTCCATTAATGTGGACAAATCTTTAACCCTTCAGGGTGTGATGGTACATCAAAACCATCATTGGCAATAAGCTTTGACCCTTAATTCTTATAATTCTATTCAAAATGGTGTATCCCTAATCTATTATATTTAACACAGATGTGTTACTTTCTGGGGGAAAAAAATCCTTGGTTTTCTTTGGGTTTTGTGTGGGCGCATGAGGGTGTTTGTGTCCAGGCTGTGTGTTTTGTACTGTTTGACTTTGACCACAGTGTGTAGGTATAAGGTTGTGTGGCAGCGAGAGAGAAAAGGTGCTGTAATTATCATGAACTAAATGAATGTGTGCGGTTATAGTGCTGATTGTGCTGAATGCAGGCTCTCCGAAGGCCCACGCACACGCCATGCTCGATTTAGCAGGCCAATTTTCAATTAAGCTACATCACAAATGAACATCGGCCATTTCAGGAAACATCGGCTTCCCATTTTTTCTGCCTATGTGGCAGAATGTGAGATTGGATGAATCTAATCGCTAATTGTCATCGTCCGTCAAGGTGAAAGCCTTCTGGGTAAGTCCAATAAACATGCCTCTTGCAGCATGCCTTATGTTCTCTCTGCCTCCATGCATTTGTTTTTTTAAGCAGACTGGACGAAATCATGTGCTCATGTGATTGATTATTAGATACTGTGGTACATCATGGATCTTATGAGTGGATATTGATGGATTTTATATTTTAAAAAATGCTGTTTATGTTGCATATGGTAGAATGTATTGTTTTGTAAGAGCTGTCACCTGAAATGTTGTTATGAAGCCAATTGTAAATAGTGAAGCCAGGTGTCTACAGCTCTAATGGTGGACTTTCAAATGAATGTCTAATATTCAATAGCATTTGTGGACGCAAAATCTTGACAGCCACCAAGCTCTCCTTGTCGTGTTCATGAGAATCCATCGTGATGTCCGAATCATTCTTTTGAATGGCATTGAGTAAATTTTTTTGGGTGAACTTTTCAATTAAGTTTCACTAGTAGCCTAAACTGTGCTAAATGTCGGTAGAACTAAATGTTTATTGAGCCTCAGAAGGGATCATTAGCTGAGGAATTACAGCTTATTTTAGTGCTATTTTCTAGCATTGCTTTTGGTGAATAGACTGCAGAAATATCTGGTGGTTTGTTAATATCAGAATATTATGTGTATTTAGAGGCATTCCAGCTCAACAGAAACCATTACTTGTTTCTGGAAGAGTTTGTTGTGTTACACACACACTTCACTCTTTCTATCAGTCTAAATGAAGTGTGTTTGTGCAAGTGCTTGAGTAAGTAAGCCTGGCCGTTCGAACGTGTCAGCTGTGTTTTCACCCCACCAGCTTCCACAGTCTTTACCTCAGGACTTGTTTTGTGTTGTGCTTTGTCCACTAATTATTTCAGTAAGATGATTTGCACTTTTACAGTCTTTCAAGGCAACTGTAATAACCTTAATTTCAACGTTCAATCCATAGAAGATTTTAAGAGGTCATTAAGCCCATTAGCCTGTGGTTTAAGACGATTGATTAGGTCTTGAAAGACATTGATCAGGTACCTTGAGTGTGTGTCGTGGAGGGGAATAAATGAGAACGTTTCTCACATACTCATTTGTTTCCCTTCTCTCATTAAACGTGCATGTGTTTGTGTGAAACACACCTACATGTCCTAGTTTCTTCTGAGAGCGGCCGCACTTTACACCTCGGCTTCCTATTTTACTGTAGGAGTGCGGATCCTGTTTGTGTATTTACTCAATATTCTGTGTCCCAGCCTATCTCATAAAGAGCGCAGGTCTGCAGATCCAGCAGACAAACATCATAAAGCCTGGAGATTATCAGTTTATGTCCAGAGAACGTTATTTAAATGGAAATTACTTCCTCTCCTGCCACACGCTGTATTTTATTTGAGCTCTTTGCCACGCGTTGCTGGTGCTGGATATTAATGTTAATGGTGCTTGTGTCTTTTCAGCATTCAGATGATTTTCTCCACTCTTAACATATTGTAGGTGTTTATAGGTCTTTTAATGGCTTCGTATGGGGAAAAATAGTCGTCATAGGAAGGAACACGCTCTGGTAGGCCATTTATTCTGAACAAAAGTATTGGCCTAATGGATCAGTGCTGCCATATCTTCAACTGCGAAGCAAATCACTTTAAAGTGAACATTTTTTTCCACTCTGAAAATGAAAAGAAAGTAGCAAAAAAAAGTTTCCAGCGACAACCATTATTTTTCTTTCCACACTGAAAGTGCTGCATGCTGCAACAAAATCACAGCTAATAAGAAAAAAGTTTTCTTTGACTAATAACACATACCTTGTGTTTCATGTCGTATAATTTCTGGTTCTAAACTTCCACAATCGGTCTCTCCTCATCTATGCTTAATTGGTGCAAATAGCATCCCTTGTTGGCAAACACTATTTACACTAGCTTCAGTGGCGCAGCAGTAGAGAGTAAGACTCGCACACCTGGCTTTTAACGCCATCGACTCGGGTTCGAATCCGCCTTTCGCCGAGTTCGCTCTTCTCCATTTTCCCATCACATATCCCACCAGAAAGGCATATATTTTTAATAAAAATTAAAATAATGTTCTAAAAGTGGAAATAAACTACCTAATGAGTGTTTAATAATATTAAAAGTGTTTATTGGGTAGGGTTAGGGGAAGGTGTAGGGAGGGATTTTATTCTCCCAATAAGGCAGCATCCATTTAATAATTTTAATAAATATATTCATTTACACTCTATGATATTATTGCATCCTGTTAATGTACAAAAATACTGAAGTGCAAATAGTGTCTGCCAATATAAAGTATAGATATCATATAATTACTATTTACGCTAATTGCAAAGAACTGATACTTTTACATGGTGTAAATAGAGTCTATCACTATTCTCACTTAGTGGAAATAGAATAAATCGCTATTTTTACTTAGTATAAATAGCATCTATTGCCACCGCCATGTTTAATATGCATAAGGAGCACTGCTTTGGTCCAATGAGAATTCAGTGTGGGCGGGGCTCTCAGAAGAAATGGACATCAAGTGGCTGACAAAATGTTGCTTGTCATAGTTGGTTACGCCAAAAACTGCCTCGGATATGGTTAACACCATAGACACCATAGACACCAGATACGGCATGAAGTAATTTGTTTGTGACACAATCACAGCCAATCAGAACACATCTGATTTTTAATATAACTATATCAACCTTTATAGTCTGTTTATAATCAGATTGATGGCTCATTCAGAAAGCCTTCCTGTAAACACCTCAGTCCGATTGAGCTCGACCTCAAATGATCCGTTTGAAGGACATTTTAACCATGTAAACCCCTGAGTTTAACTACTTTCTCAAACAGATATATACGAATATGTCAATTGGACTGCAAAGCTTAGGGTTCGTATAAACTGAACTTTACGAAATTTGAAAACAGATTGAATTCATTCAGATTGTCAGAAACTTGTTACAGGTTTGATATTCACCATCTACTTTCATATATGAAAAAGAGCAGCATGAACTTGCTGCAGATATTCTCCTTTTTCTTTGCTTGTTTTTTGAAGCACCGTGATGCGTGAGTAGGGGATGTTTCTGGTTGACCGTTCCTTTAATTCACCCCTCCGTGTACTCTCGGCCCTGTGTTTCACTCACTCCACCTCGGCATGCTGAAGTGGGTTTGTGCACATATAATGATATTTATTTACTGCCCTTATTACCCATAATCCTGTGCGAGTGCAGTGGTTAAGGTGTGTGTTGACTCTGTGTGCTTATCAGGTCCTCAACAGTCCTCATTTGAATTTCAAAAAAGCCAATTGGATGAACATGCTGTTGGAGTGCAGGTACGCGGTCCGCTTTACCTTTTACTGCCCTTTCATCTACCATCCGTCTCTCTCTCTCTCTCTCTCTCTCGTCTCACACTTCTACAGCCGCCTTCCTCAGGCAAAACAACAAAAAAAACACATAAACCACAGCCTATTTCCACATGCTGAATCTGAATTCAACATTTTCAATCTCCCCGCACAATAAAATCCCAATATATTACAGAACTCTAACCCCCCCACAGCCAGTCCCCAACCCGATGAATAAAACATGACATGGAAAAAGAGCTCGTGACCAAATATTACCCCATCAGAGGAGAGGTAATCTACTGCACACGCCAGTGCTACTGCTTCAGAAGTTCAGTCTGCCCTGATCAGTGTTCCTGTAAGCGGTTGCTCCGCACAGACGGGGGGAAACTCCTTACGGAAGACAGACGCAAGAAATATCTGGGAGAAAGTGAGGGATTTCTTCAGCTTTTGAAGCCCACCCGAACGTACATTTATTTTCAGTATAGAGCTGTCAGAAATCGCGAGCAGCATTGATTAATTCAGGAAAATGCTTGAACAGTGCAGAGATTTCAGGCTCAACTGCGGCACATACGGAAGCCCACAGGGTTCACGCTTTACTGTCTGTTCTCTGTTTTGTTTCCTGTGATCTTTACAAAACAAGTTATCTTGAGATGACAGAATGACAGAAAAATAACATATGATAACTTTACTTGTGTTATTATTATTACTGTTTTTTGTTGATGCGCAAACATAACTTATTTGTATCAAATAATTGCAATGAGATTTTTGCTTTATTACTTTTGATATAAAACAGTCTCAGCTTTTAAATTCTCCATTTTATCACTAAATTCACTCAATAAATGTGTGTTTAATGTGTGGTGACAGATCGCTGTAGCTCATCTCTTCCTCTTTACTACTAGTTACAGCAGCAAATAAACATGAATGAACATCAGAAGGTACAGAACAACTGAAATGAATCATGTTTCATGTAATCGATCAGTCAGTGTTTCAACCACCGATGGTAAAAACAGACAATGTCACGTAACGTCACCAGAAAAGCCATTCAATGACCCTAAACTCAAAAATGAACTAGAGAGGAGCATTTTGTTAAATATGTGCACCATATTACACATATTTATTATATCTTACGTGACATGTTAGTGATATCTATATAATATGTTTGAATAAATCTGTCATGAAAAGTGCAGCTCAGTTTTTGAGTGTTGATCATTATATCTAAAAATAAATAACAACTGAATTAATAGTTTCTGTTGTTAATTTAGGCTTCAATATTATAATAATGTACTGACAGGGTATTTACAGCATTAGTTGAGAGAGATTATTTTTCCCTTTACCTCATGAATATCCAAATGAACAGAATAGAAATCAGATCAAATCAAATAAACTGTGTCAATACCCTGCCATAATCATTACATACATGTCTGTTGCATGTTACACAACAAGCAATCTGAGTATATACATGGATCATGGCAGAGGAGTTCAGGTTAATTTACATTTTATCGCAGATAAATCAAAGATATTACTGTGGAAGATGAGTAAATCATTTCATATACATTACAAATATTTCCATATCATTGAATGTAAGTCTGTCCCTGACCTTCATAAATGTTGTTTTAAGTTCTTCATAATTAAATTAACATGTTACATTGGCAGCCCTAATACGTATTATATTTTGTAATGTATAACAACAATATGAATTATGTTGTATGTTGAAGGAATATCTTGTATATAGCAGCTAACGTGTGCGTGTGTGTTTGTGTAGGAGTGTAGTTAATGTCCTCCCATCATCTTCCAGCGCTGCTCACGGATCTCCACGAGAGCACTAGCGCATGAACAAGAGCTTCCGGCCGTTAACACTGCTCATTATACTCAGACCCACACCTCAGAGCGGATACACCGCACCATACGAGTCTTACTGTGAAGAAACACTACAACATACTAATACAAACTAGCTACTGTAGCTCCACTGAAGTTATTATCTCTGCGCAATGATCAAACTATTCAAGAATCATTTAAAATATATTATTATCAGATTATTTTCTCAATTCAAAAGCCCACCCCAAAATATTTTTGTAATAAATATTATACTATTATGTTGTATAGCACTGCAAGACGTTTCTCAGGCATCTGCACAAGGATTATTTGAACTATCTGTTTGAACTATCCAACCTGCTGGTCAGTTTTATTTAACTCAGCTATTGTTTAAAATGTCTGGCTTAAAATGAACCCAAAATAGGTTGGAAATTAAAAATCAGACACATAATTACTAGAGGCAACAATAATAATCAAAAGGTGAACATTTATTAAATGTTTGTTTAATTATTCTTCATTAAACATATTAATAAATGTTCATTTATTAAACATTTTAATAAATGTTAATTTCCAACATACTTTGGGTTCATTTTAAGCAAGAAATACAGTAATTTTTAAACAATAGTTGAGCGGTTTTGTCCATTTTCAACCCAACTTGAGTGTTTTTATCCCAGCATTTTTTAGAGTATACAAATTTTTAAAAACCGCTGTAATGCTGCTGAAAAACGTACTTAATTTTCTATTTTTTCTCTTTGTTTCTGACATTTCTGAAATTTACACTTGTGCTACCAGAATAATGATTTCTGAAGGATCATGTGACACTGAAGATGCTGAAAATTCAGCTTTGATCACAGGAATAAATTACATTTTTCAGCATGTTTACATAGAAAACAGCTGAAATAATATTTCAAAATATTTCTGTTTTTTTGATCAAATAAATGCAGCCTTGGTGAGCAGAAGAAAACATTAAAACACTTTTGAGCGGTGTGTGTTTATTTGGCTGCATTGGCACTGCTGGCTCCAGCGTCAGCGTCTCGTGAGGTTGTGGAGCGGAGCTGTTGAGTTTATATGGTAATGCGGTCTGAAACGTAACGATAACGGCACAGCGAAAACAGAAGTGCTTTTGCTCTCCGACGCTCTCGAACACACAAACACACAGTTTCTGGTGATTCCATTCAAAGTGCTGCTGAAAATTAATCATGCAATATGCAAACAGTGTTCAGACGAGACAGCGCAGAGATGGGCAATACATTATGTAATGAATTTATCATTCTCTGTCTGAACAATATCTCCATCTGTTGCCCCGTGCTTCGTTTCTCTCTGATAGTAATAGAGCTCTCTGGAGAGATTGTGTGTCTGTGTGTGTGTGTGTGTGTGTGTGTGTGTGTGTGTGTGTGTGTGTGTTGGGGGGGGTAATAGTGCTTTCAATCGCACCCATCTCAGAAGCTAAAAGCTATGCAGGCTATGCACATGTTCAGAGAGAGAGAGCGATGGAAGGTGCGACATCAGTCGCTTAATTGAAAATGTTGATGTGTTGATCGTTAAGGGGGGGGCTGCGAGATTGCCCCGTTGCTTTATGGGTAATTGATATGATGGTGCTGTGACACGCTCACTGTTTCATTTTCCCCATGGGAATAGTGTGAATTAGTTTTTTCTTTTTTCTTTTCTCTTTTCTTTCTCTCCGCTCCCTCGGGGAGAGACAGTGGAAGGCGACACGCTCGTTTTTTTATGATTATCTTTTCTCCCTCCCTCGCTCTCTCATGTCCGCTGCCACTGAAGAAGTGATTTATTAGCGCTTGTCAGAGGAGGATAAAAGGTGAAACATAATCAAGTGTGGGATGCACTGAGGCCTGTGTGTGTGTGTGTGTGTGTGTGTGTGTGTGTGTGTGTGTGTGTGTGAGATGCACTCTCACGCCTTGAAAGAACGCTAGATCTTTTGAATCTCCTTCTCTTCCTCTCAACAGAAGCACTGGATTGAATATTTAGAGCGTCTTTGGATTGTGTGCTTGTAATGATTAAATCAGCATCATTGAGTGAACTGAAACAAACCGGGCCGCTGTGATCCGTCTGACAACAGGTTTAACACTCATTTATAACATTTAGTTTAAAGCTGAAGTGTGGATATTAATGGATGTTTAGATACTTGTGTATTTAAAAAAGAGCTGGAAGACGGTCATTTGTCTGCTGACTCTGTGATCTGTTTGTTTGAGCATCAACAAAACTGAAATCAAATCAGTGGTTAAACTAAAGCAAATCAAGGGCATAAATATCAAATTAATATCATTCATATGAACATACATATACTACTGACAATATAACAGTCTTTATGACATTATAACACACTCAGAATAACAACAATGTATAATATTTGCCAACTTACAGTTAAATGTTTCTGTAAAAAGAAGTACATGCTGGTCATTCTGGCATCTTCTTCTGGCGCTTGTATCCGCAACTCATTTAACTTCTGCCCACGCGGCCTGAAGAGTTGTTGAAAGTTGTTCAATTTGATGAAAAATACTTTTTTTTTTTCTTTTTTTTTAATAACTTGTACCACTATATCGAGTGCAAAAACACAAGAGACTGTCGATTCTGATTTCATTTTGAATTATCTGGGCTGTCAGGACACACGATGCACACTTTCCTTCGAACGTTCTGATACATTTGAACCCAGTCTTGATGTTGAATGTATAAGTGTATAGGTGTGTGTGTGTGTGTGTGTGTGTGTGTGTGTGTGTGTGTGTGTGTGTGTGTGTGTGAGAGAGAGAGACAGGTGGCACAAGCGAGATGAAGGACTGCTCACAAACCTCCCACCACCCATAATCTCACTCTTCCCCTTGTTTATTTGTGAAAACAAAGATTATGGTCTGTCCCTAGTTGCCTAGTAACACATAAGGGCCCTCTGTGCTTCGTAGCGGGAGGGAGATTTGAGGCCTGACAGTAGAAAACATATGATGATGGAAAAAGCTTAAACTAATCCAGCTCTTCACACTCTAATAGTCCTGCAGACGAGAGACAGACAGATGGAGGGAAGCCGCAGAGACGCTCGGAGAGAAACCGTATTCAGGAGGAAGTGGGATTTTATTAGGGTTTTAAACTGTGGCGGTGTGAGTCTCTCTGGTCTCTTTCTCTCCTAAAGTGAAAATGTTGTTGCTCCAATGTTCCTCTTCCGTACTTCAAAAGGTCTCGAGGAATAATTGACCAGAAAATTCAAATTTTGTCATCCTTTGTCATTTCAAAGATGTTCAGCAGAATGTCTGTGCCGCTCTTTTCCATAAAGCTGCAAAAACGATAAAAACATAAAAGGTCCATTTGACTTGTTCTAGTCCAAGTCTTCTGAGAAACAAGCTGAAAATTAAAATATGTAGATAGCAGTCCAGATCAGTTTTTCTGAGCTCAGTTGTTGAGATCTCTTCTGATGTGAGATTAATGGGGTCTTCTTCTCAGGGGATCATCTGAGTTTCAGCAGAGTCCTCTATTGGTTCTTTTATTTATCTCATTAATGACGTGGGGAAAGCGTTGAGATTAGATGGAGGTGCGATTGAGGTTTGCTCCGGGTCAACCGCAGGCAGAATGGTTGTGGTTCTGCTCCGTGAGAAGAGCTGACGGGTTGATTGGACTCCAGTAATTAGCAGATGTCGAGGGTTCGTTATGCATTCATCCCTCGAGTCAGTCTCTCTTGGACACGGCTGCTCTTTACAGGAGTTTACACGCCGATTCAGCCGTCATCGACCAGAGCTGAAGGAGGAGTGCTGGTGTATGTGTGACTTTGTTTCTGCCAAATGCAGAATCTCTACAGGAGGAAAGCGAGTTTTTCTTTGATAAGGTGTCAGTGTCAAGGCTGATGATAAAAGCTGCTTTAAGCTCGTTGTGGAGAGTGATTTAAGTAGAACGTCTGTGATGTTAAAAGGTTATCAGGTTCCTCGTGTGTTTGTGAGCGACGCAGGCTTGAGGTTTGAGATGATGATTCTTCTTTATACTTGCATGTGAAAACAAGATTTTTGTCCATTTTGCCACCTCCATTGAGAGGACTGGAAATGAGGGGGAGAGAGAGGCAGTGGGATCTACATCAAGTATCGCTCTCATGCACTTTACCAAGTTGGAAGTTCACAATTCAAACTTTCAGAATTGCCGTAAGCCACGGCTCCATCGAGGGCTCAGGGTTTGGCTGGTTAAAATGGACCGGTTTGTCCCTGGAAGATACTTTTATACAAAATCTATGACCTGGTAATCTTGAAAACATCAGTAGCTAACCCTGCTCAAATTGGCTCAAAACACCCTGGCTGTAAATCTGTTAACCCAAAATTCACAATTTGATATCGATTCATTTGGATATACAGTTTCTTCAAGCATCTTGGAGACGTTGCCGCAGTTCTTCTGGATTTAGTCACAGTTTTTTTCTGTTTCTTCGTGTAATCCCAGATGGATTTGATGATGGTGAGATCAGATCATACCGGCTGCTGTCAGATCCTTGTGCATACAAAAATCTCACTGGATTATTACAATTAATGGCAAAAGGAATGTTTGGAAATGTAAACTGATATTTTCTACTGACACACTACAGCAGAAGAGCACTGTAGAGCACAACAGAAACACATCTACTGTGTCAGAAGAATCTGATAAAGAACAACATCAGATGATGTTGACTTAATTAATGGTGTTCATTCATTTAACTTTTGTGCTTCTGACCATGTGATACTATTGTGAAAATCAGGCTTTCTGAAAAATTAAAACATGAGCAGGAAGTTATTAACTACAGTGCTTTTTATACAATCACAGACATCAACAATCAGCATATGAAACTCAACAATGGTGACATGCTTCATGCCAGCATACAAAACTCCTTCATGGCTCCCAGCATGCATTGTGGCACAAATAAATTATGCAGCTGAATTATTTTACTATTTAAATATGAATGTTTTGATTGTCACTATTGTTGAGGTTTGTATGAGTGTTAATGAGTCTCATCTACTACACAAGGTTGTGTCAACAGCTGAATTTGTTTATTACTTTTTCATCAATGCTTCAACTCCATAATTTAAGTCAGCCATGAAAGTGCAGAAAAAAAACAGTTGTTTAAACCATTTTAATGCAGTCATTTGACTGCCAACAGACATGTTGATTTGCCTTTTCATCAATCTCTTTATAAATGCAGAATCATTTTCTGAAAACACCTGCAAAAGTCAAGGGTCAGGAGCCCAACTAAATCAAACACTGATCACCACAATGGTGATATTTTCAACCAAACATCTGCATTTAAACCTCTGTTACTTCTAGATAAGCACTTCTGTAGACATATGACAGAAATAAAGTTTGTAATAAGTGAAGATGTAATGCTGGAGTTGTTTAATCATCCTCTGCTGAGATCTTGAGAGATTTAATGTCTTCTTTTATCTTAAGCTGATTTCATCTAATGCTGTGGCTGGAAATCAGTTGTAGTTTCTGTTCTTGTTGTTTCTCTTTCCTTCTATGATTCTGCTTGTTAACAGGAGTTCAAACATTTGAGAGAATGTTTCAGGAACATCATACTAACCTTTAAAAAACGTTCTTCTTACGTTAAGAAAACTGGACGTTTTAATGTTTCCGTAACCAAAACAGGATGTTTAGAAAAATGTTCTTAGAACAAAAATTTGTTAGCTGGGGCCTAGCCCTACAGCACACATTTCTCTTTGTTAGCCCACACTTATAATGTTTGGAAGGAAGCAAAATTTTGTTTTAAACAGCATTAAACTGGTGAAATAGAGCGATATTTAGCGTCTGACTCATGCTGGTCAGAGTTTACAGTCCAAACACGAGCGTGTCTGTGGATGTACTATAAACAACTGCTGTTTAGAAGCCGAATCTGGGATGATAATAAAAGGCTGATGGTGTCATATTTTAAGAAGCGCAGACTGTCAGATAGGTGTGCATCTGCTGCGTGTGTGTTTGTTTCTTAGCTAATGTACGCGCCATTAGCAGACTGCTGCATTGATTGTCTTGAAATTTATGAAGCGCGGCCCATTACAGACCTCTCTCTCTGCCGTTTTCTGTTTCCCTCCTGCCCACAGGGAGTCTCACTTGTGGTGTAAAAGCATAATTAAAGCTAACCCGTATTGGATCTTTACCCATGATTACACTGTGCCGGACATGTGCGGATCCCTGAGTAATGGGATTATGGGAAGTATGTGGGCAGACAGTCTTTGTGTTGGCCAAATGTGCTGGTGGAAACCTGTCGATGAAACCAATAAGGTGGGATCAAATAGGCCAGTGGATGAGGTCGTTTTGAATGCCTCTGTTTGAGAGAAGCCGTCCATCTTCCCTCTCCAGTGGGAGAGCTTTTCAGTATCTGCTCGTACATTCACCGCTAAGATCCGCCGATAAACAGCCCTTCAAAATTACATTCACATTCCCTGACCCTCCAATTTATAGCAATTAAATGAAATGCCTCCTATTACTCTGGTCTCTTTCTCTTCCATTGCTCCATTATGTGGACTTGAGGATAAATTGCCTTCGTGATCAAGTGTCGCCCCTGTAAACCTCTCATTTATACACACACAGGCTCTCACTCATCGCTGCTCGTTTATTCTCAAGTAGTCAGAGGACGTGTTTGGCGGTTTTAAAGCCATCTTCAGATGCGTCTGAAGGAAGTGAAGTATCACTGTGTCGCTTGACAGCCAGAGGAGAGCTGAATGCTAAATGACTGTAGGATCAAACACGGCTTATCTGCTTTTGTTTTGGATTTGTTTTTACTGTGGACAAAGACCGTAAATAGAGCAGATCTTTATGCCACTGACCTGTCGTAATGCCAGTGAGGTTTGTGTCAGCAAACACCTCTCACACTTTCTTCGGAAATTGTAAAACTACAAAAAGGCGGATTTTTTTATTTTCGCCACACCTCAGATTAAAGCAGCACATCAAAGCGACGTTCCACTCCGAGATGGGAATCATTTTCCTCCCATACAGACTCATTCAAAAAGAGGCGATGTGTATTCACCTGCGTGAAGTGGCAGAACAACAGCAAATCGATGAGTCTATTCATCAGGTAGCTGTGCCATTGAGAAGTCATTGTGAATGAGATTACCATTGATCTGTGCTGCTGGACGGAGGCTGGAGATGCCACCGCTTTATAACCACAGACACAATGACACAAAGCACAGCCTCGTGGGAAACAATAATGCTTGCTAATGAAATCAATGGCTTTGCTGTCTTAAAATGTCACTCTATGTTGGGCTTGTTGGTAGTAGGTAGGAGTTTTAGAAGTGTACACTAGGTAGAGAGAGATATCTGGTACACTTGCAGTGTGTCGCTGCTGAATCTACAGCAAAACGGTGTGAGTTTGCAGTCTGAATTAAATGTGATTAGAAAAACATTCAGCACTATTCTTTATACTTTATTTAACTATATATTTTTTTATATTTGAGAAGATAAAATATTAGAGAATTGTCTTGAATATTAGAATATTTGAATATGTCATTGAATAATTATCAATGTATTACTAATTTGTAAGAATTAGGAGGGAGTAGCAAAACAAAAACAAAATACTGTACTTTTCAAAATGGCCACTACTGTCATGGGCGTAGACTTAATGTAAGATGTTGAATGTGATCCGCATGATGAAAGGAATCAGATGTACTAAGTTTTTATATCAAAGGGTTGAAAAGTTATAACCGTTTCAATTGTGAGTTTTTTATAGAGTTGGTCCTAGAAACCCCAAAGTTTGTCATATTACTATTCATTACCATTACTACAAGTGTGCCAATTTTCCTACTCGGCATCATTACTCCAGTCTTCAGAGTCACATGATCCTTCAGAAATCATTCTAATATGCTGATTTATTATCAATGGTTTATTTACAATCACAGGTTATTTTTTAAATAACCTGTGATACTTTTTTTAGGATTCATTGATGAATAAAAAGTTAAAAAGAACAGCATTTATTCAAAATAGAAATCTTTTATAACAAGTCTTTCCTCTTTGGTAAATACCAATGCATTGACTAAAGTGACATTTCTGAAAATAAGGCTTCAATAACTGACTAATGTCTGTGAAATTACTGGACCTAATCATAGGAGCCTGATAAAAAAAAAAGCTAATTTAAAAGTTTTTTTGCATCTGTCTTCATTTGCTGTTGGTAAAACTCCTGTGAAAAATCACGAATTTTTTCTCTCAGCTGGACTGTTGTTGGAGTGTTCTGTAAGGAAGGGTGTTTTTGAGAGCGAGCGAGCGACTCGGGTCGTGTGCGGTGCGGACGTGGCCGAGAGAAGTGTGCTCGCATTTGATCATGGAGTGGCTGATCAATAAAGCTTTATTACAGAGGAGTAATGCTTTAATCTAGCAACTTAATGCAGCTCTCCACTTGTATTGATCCGGCTCAGAGAGACAGGAAGAGGGAGGCTGGTAATTGTTGGCAGGAAAAATGTTATCTGTGTGTGTGTGTGTGTGTGTGTGTGTGTGTGTGTGTGTGTGTGTGTGTGTGTGTGTGTGTGTGGTTCTGAGTTTGATGGGCCGTACCAAATCAGAGCAATTCATTGCTGTTCACCACTACGTTTTATTGCTTGCTTGACATTTAAACTGATGGAGGATGTCAGGGATCTATCAGCCTTCAGCTCGCCACTTAAATTCAGGGTTTTTTCAGCCGGGCTGAATTGATCACGGCTCATGGTGTGAATTTGATGCATATAAATTTCCTCTCTCTTGGGTTTTACTCGACAGTGAGTGACATCTCCTTATCGGCACGGCGACAGTCGCTCTGTCCCGCCCCCTCCTGTTTAAGAGATCCACAATCATACGATGACCATTGAGAGTCAGAAGACGGATTCTGCTCCTCCGGTTTTTAGTGTGTGAATGTGTCGCGGATCACTGATCAGGTGTTGTGTGTATGTGCAGGGAACAATGGGACAATTAGTAATTGACATGCTGAAATTGTAGTTTGAAAATAGCTGAAATAAAACATAAAAATTTCAATGTGTCAAGTCGCTATGAACCGTTAAAATGAGCTACTGAAGTACATTAAATGGCAGAAGAATTGTATGTAAACATATGATAAAATGTGAAAAATCTGATCTTTTAGTTTGTGTCCATCATGTTCCATATAAAAGTGAAAATAATGAATGTGATTTAATCATAAATAGACATTACCACATGATTGCTTTTATATCTAGAACATTATGCGGTTGAATTTATAACAATCCACGAAATAAAGCGACTGAAATCAGATTTTGGTCACAAAACGGCCTCTGGTGGTTTATTGCTTTATTATGATTCTGTATGTACAGTGTGCGGCTGTAATCCTGATGAAAAATCTCATTTAACAGAATAAACATCAGAATTGGCGCTTGAGGAGCGGCCGATCGATGTGAGAGTGTTTGTCTTTCTTTAGAGAGGCTCGTCTAATACAATCACAGCTGCGGATACATGCATTTAATCATCAAAAAAGAGCAGCAGAGCAGCCGCGAGGAAAACCATCAGAATTAGCAGAAGATTGGAGAATAATGAGTGTGTTTTAATGAGCCAAATGTGCATGTGTGTGATTGCAGTCTCTGTGTTATAAGTCTCATCGTTGAATGATCGGATACATCAGCCTGTCATGACTGACACTGACATGATGACGTGTTTTGAGTCGAACTGGCCCTAGAGACACGTCTTTAGCTTTATTGCGTTTGGCTTTCTCAGTGTTGCTCCTCCTCTCTCTCTGATTCTGTTTTCATCAGCTGTTTCTGGAAGAGAATGAGAGAACGAGGGTTTGAATATGACTGTTATCAGACGTGTGTTGTTGAGAGAGAGCGAGGGGTCAGCAGGTGCCTGCCGTCGACCGCTTCCTCTATTGCGTCTGACCTCAGGGTCGTTCTCCCGCCGCGCTGGCAATGAGGGCCGGCCGTAAGTAAGTCCTGACAAATGTTTTGTCATCCTGCAGGGTCACCGGTGGCAGAGCTCCAAATTAAAGCCTCGGGGAGACTTTTCTGTCCGGCTGCCTGTCTCTTCCTTACAGTCACACACCAAAACTAAAGAAAATGTATTTGCAGATGCTTTAGCGTGTGAGTAACAGTAGCTGTTGGACTGTAAAACCCTCTGAGATTAATCGCTTTTCTAAATTCATCAGCTTCATTCACTAGCCTCTCTGGATACCTAGTATCTGAATTACATGTACCATAACAACACATTTTCACCATAATGGTGGGAATTTACCGAAAGAGAGGGTTGTGTGTCACAGACTGTTTTATGGACAAAACATCTAGGCTTATCAGTGCAGTGATTTGATTGGCTTGATGGGCTGTCAATCATGTATCTATGGTCCAGTCAGCACATTCAGACAGATGATTTTGACCATGTGCTGCGTTTGGCAGCGTCTCGTGCTTTAAATGAGAGTATCAAATGAAAGGAAGTTGAAACTGTAAAACATTTGTTTGCTGTTTAAATGCAGAAACAGCTATTGGACATTGACACTAAATCTGCCTAATGATGCTGGTCTGACAAGCAGAACAGAAACTGTCTAATATCAGGCCAAAATACTTGTTTTCCTTTGCTTTCCTGAAGATTCATGACAATCATGAGTCAGAGAGAGAAACTGTCACCCAACGGGATGATGGGAAAGGCTTTGTTATTAATAAGCTCTGAGCAAACAGCCAATCACTGTTCTGTGTTAACAAGCTCCTCATCTGTATTCAGAGCGCCGCGTTTTAATTAGACTACATGGAAAGAGCCTCCTGAGCTGTGTGTGTGTGTGTGTGTGTGTGTGTGTGGTTTAGTCTTCTGCCCTCAGTGTGGCTTCAGTTCACACACGTCACACTTCTGCCTCTGTTCTTCTCCAGAGTTTTGTTTTCTTGCATCATGTCCCCTCACCTGACACCGGCGCTCAGTTGATGTCCTGCTTACATTGTTGTTCATGTTTACGTGACTTTCAGGAACGGTTGACTGTGATTGGTCAGTGACGGCGTTCTGTGAGCAAACGTTGTGTATAATTCAACCCAATTTCACAGCAAAATGTAACTATTTTATGAGGTGGTGTTTTCATATGAATTTGTACGATGTGAATTATACAAAAATGTACGTTTTTTAGAAAAAAAAAAGTAAGCATGATGCTCCACCCCTAAACACACCCGTCACTGGGGCGTCAGCAGATCGAACGGAAACATACAAGGGTCAATGACGTGACGGCTCAATATTTTGTCCAAAAGCCTTAATAATAATAAAAAACAAAGATATGACATCCAAAGTATGTAAGGTAGTACAACTAGATCTCTTTATTGAATCCAAAAGGTTTTAATTATATTTTTCTACATATAAAGGTATTTTAAAGATTTTGAAGTGTCAAAAGGTCATTCAGTCCAAAGGTCAATACAGCCATTTCATTTGTGATTAAAATATCTTAAAATGTAATAAATGTGTATATTTTTATTCTGGCATGATTTTATAACATCATATATCAACATAGTGCAAAATGGTGTTAAAATTATGTGTAGAAGTCGTTGCTTTGTTATGAGAAAGAATCTCCAGAAAAATGAATTTCATTGATGTCATTCGGAGTAACCGATATAAAGGGACCATTTTGGATCAAGTCATGTGATCAATATCATGTGACAGGATGTGACATCATTCAGACACCTGCAAAGGACCACATGGTCGTGAAGCAAAGTAACTAACTCTTTCTTAACTATTTGAAAAATTCATGTTTTCACTTGATCATACGCATGTCCCGAAACATCAGGTCATTCGGTACAACTGCTATAAAACATGGAAAATGTTGTAATATTTTAAAAACTTGTACTAAATATAAAATGTCCTTTTGCTAGCTAGATATCAGCCTGTTAGCATTGTTTGAAAATATCGTCATTCGGTATAACCAAAAGTGTCACTCGGTAAAACCACAATTTTCGTTAAACTGAATGATTTTTTGGTGAAAATTTTGTCCATCTTGTAAAAAATGACAAAATCAGTGTTAATTGATTATAAAAACCACATAATCTCATTGTTAACACTTAATAAAACTTCAAAATTAATGATATCTCCATTATGATTTTTTTTTTTTTACACTTTTAAAAACCTCATTCGTCAATGACCCATAAATGAGATTGTATGAATTCATATGAATTAGCCACCAATTCGCCAAAACATTAAATAGTTATGAATTGCCATGAGATTGAGTTGGTATAATTACTAGTAAACTCTATAATGTAATTGATTTTCAACATGGCAGTGCCAGTTACATCTGATTAATCACTCATGATAATATATAATTTGATATAGTTTTATAAATATAATAATATAATTGTATACGTACCTTAATATGTATTTTTTTAAGAAATAAATCAAATGTACACTCATATCAGTATTTCATGTTATTTTGTTTATTTATTCTGGTGAGTAGTCATGTGATGATCCAAAATACTTTTCTCTAAAAACAGAAGCATCTAATATTTGTATCTCTTAACGCTGGCATGAATTGAAAATTCAGGCATGTTATAGATCTCAATGGGGGAAAAACCAGTAAAAAGCTCCTAATAGCGCTGCATGTTGAAGCAGTAAGGCATTATCGACATACAACCGCATGACTTTCTGTGAAGCTGCTTTGAAATGATGAGAAAAGCGCTTGAGAAATCAGTTTGATTTTCATCGACTTGTTTTCTTTCTTTTGTCGTCATTTCTCATCAGATTTGTCCCCAGTCATTATTAGGATAAAAACATGTAGGCGAAAATGTCTCCGGTCAGTTTCCTCTTGTTTAGAGCCAGCTGTCTGAATAATATAATAACACACGTGGGTTAGTGTTTCATACATGTGAAGCGCCTGAAGCGTTTCTCACTGCGTCAGAAAAACCTTCTGCGTGGATGTGTGTGTTTCCATGTGTATCTACAGCTCAGAGGATCCGATCATCTGGTCACTGACCCACACACCTCAGCTCAGTTCTGCCTGACCCTGAGGTCAAAGGTCATTTAAGGCTTGGAATAGAGCCGTTTTGAGCAGAGGCTAGACCTTATTAAGAGGCTCGCTGATTTATGACTGTAAGCAAAGATTACTGTTAGAGTAAAGGTTAATGTCGAAGGGTAATGTTAGGGTCAAAGCGTACTGGACATATAACGATCTGCTTACATACGACAAACCCTCTGCGGTTCATCGTTTTGTGTCTGTTCACCGCTGCACGTGTGTTGCACGCTATTGCGTGATGCAGTGTGTGTATGACACTGATGAACTGTGTGGCACAGATAAATGACTCTGTTACAGTAATTACAAACCATCTAGGAGTGCTGGACTGAAGCATTATGGGGTGGCGTTATATGAACCCTCTCTCTCACTGATGTATTGGCTAATTTAGAACGTCTGCATCTGTGTGTGTATGAAGGAGCCTTTATCTGGTCCACAGGTGCCTCATTTGCTTTCACAACACTTCCCGTCTGCCTCGCGCCGCTCATACCAGATCAGCCTCTCCTTTCAGCTCAACCTTCGTCAGAAAGAGAAATATAAAATCAAATGCTGTGTGAGTTTGCGGCGTTTATTCTGGTTGTTTGTCAGTGTGGTCATGTGGCTGTTCAAGCATAAATTAAAACTGAACCAGGCATTTCTATGAATCCTGTGCTGTTGAATTTCCAGCATGTAAGTTAAATTTTTAAAATTGCTCTGAAACAGAAGTAGAGTCTTTTGTTCCATAGATTATGGAACAAATGTAGGGCGGGATTTGGTTCAGTCCATCAGTTGTTGATTGGATGGAGGCGGATCTGAGTGTGAGCTTGCAGCCAATTGTAAGAAAGGGGCGTGGCTTAATCAGACTAAATGATTGAAGAATCCTGAGAAAACTGACGTTTCACCAGAAGATCCAGTTATGACAGTTTCATTAAACATGAGCAGTCCACAAATGAATCATTCACAATAGAATCAATAACATGCATTTGGGTCATTCTGTGTCAAATCAACCAAATTTCAAAAACTTCCCCGGCTCAGATTTTTAATTTTGTTAATATTTGTTATGTAGAAAGACAAACATAAATAGTGATGAAAGCCAAAATATTAAATATCACAGATGTATATTTACTGAGTAATCCACTGTTTTGTAATGGGGGGTCAAAATGACCATTTTCACCTGGGATTTGGAGCCAATTTACAGGTGTGTAAAATGACTTTATAAAGATGGCAGCATCATTATTTTATTTTTACACAGAGATTGGTAGGTCTATTAGTAAAATCTGTTGACTTTAGCAATCTTTGTTTCATTATATGCCAACAGCTACAGTTCAAAAATGGCAAAAAACACTTCTTTGCCTCAAGTTTGCATGCCTGTAACTCAAGAAGTATTAAAGATATCTTGATATCCTTTTAGATTCTGGTTCTGAACAAACTTTCCTTTTGGTATCTTCATTTTAAAGACCCTCGATGGTTCAATCCCAGAGATATGGAGATCTTAATGTGGCTACAAGAGTAAATTGGTTAATTGTATTTTCGGTGGTCAAAAACCAAATGTGGGTCACTTTGCATGCAGCTGATACTTTTATTTTTTAAAGAGAAATATCAAAAGAACAAATAATGTTTAAACTAGAAATGTATCTTGTGTTTTTCTATCAGCTCAATTGCATAGAACATTCCTGTCTGAGTGCCAGAAATACTCCTTTTCCAAAGTTTTCATGCCTGTAACTCTAAAAGTATTCAAGACATCCTAATATCCTTCTAGATTCTCATTCTTAATAAACATTCCTTTTGAAATCTTAATTTTTAAGGCCTTATATAGTTCAGTCCTGTAGATATGAGGATCTCAAAGCATCTCCATGTTCAAATTGTTGAATTGTTGACACTGAATGATATAATCTATCTTTGTCATGCTAACTTTAATGAGTTGGGTGGCACGAATATTCACCGATCACTGGGATATCATGTCTCAACAACTAGCATTCAGATCTCCTAAAACAAAAAGAAAAAAGAAGATAAAAGTCATAGTAAAAAACGATGAGGTGATATGGCATGCAATCTTGGAAAAAAATCAAAATGAATGGATCTGTGTCATGTTATCACACTTTTATTTTGCCTGCAGGACAGTGACATCTTATGAATTACATTTTAAGAATGAGCAATGTTTCAGAGTATGAGTGTGAATAGTAACCGGTCTCTCATCTTCTCTCTCAGAACCCATGCGGACGCCCAAGAGTCTGAAGATCGCCGAGACGCAGGCGCGCTTCATCGCCGTGGACTGGGAGTCGCTGGGCTACAACATCACCCGCTGCCACACCTTCAACGTCACCATCTGCTACCATTACCACAAAACCCCCAACCAGAGCAAAGCCGACTGCCTGGAGATGGACCCCAAAGCCCCCCGACACGTGGTGGGCAACCTGCCTCCCAACACCAACGTCAGCCTGAAAATGATCCTCACCAACCCAGAGGGACGCAAGGAGAGCGACGAGACCGTCATCCAGACGGAGGAGGACGGTAGGACAACTGCAAATGCAGCGATTCACATCCTTACATATAGAAAGCCAGAGATATTAAACAACCTATTAAACATAAAGACATAAAAAGATAGATAGATATGTTTGTCCTTGAAGAGGGAATTATTTTCCACAGTGGGCGCATATTTAACACAAACACATAGGACATGCAGACTCATACAAGATTATGCAATAATAGACACCGGAGATCACAACAAAAACAAGAGCACAGCAATGTCTCTATACTTTAAGAGGATTATTTATTTAAAGCCATATGGCTGTAGGGACAAAGCTCTTACTATAACGGGCCCTTCTGCACATATAAAAAAATAAAACTACATTTATTTGTTGAATTATTATAATCATATGTACTTTTATTGTTTTTATTCAATAATATTTAAATATTTTATTTTGAACTATTTTATTCATAATACATTCAATGCCTTTTAATTTCGTAGGATATTGGTAATATCTGTTCTCTTAGGGTCTGGTACGAAACTGCTCTGAAACACATGTTGAAGATCCAAACGCAGCTTTTATTTAGGGTTAATCCACAGTCGTAATCCATAAACAGGCACAGGGTCAAAAACACGGGCAAACAATCCAAACATAAAACAAGGTCCAAGAAACACAGGCAAACAAGGTAATCCAAAGAACAGGCAAAAGATCAAAACCATGAAACCAGGAATCAGGAAAGAACGCTCTGAATTGCAGTTGCAACACAAACAAGACTTCGCAGCGAGTGATTGAGCACACAGGGTATAAATAGGCAAACATAAACAGGATAATGACAAACAGGTGGCAATAATCAGAACATGATGAGTCCAGCCAATGGGTTATGGGAAATGTAGTTCATGAAGTGGTAAAGGAAATGGAAAGAGTGCCCTCTGGTGGCTATCAATGGCCTTCCAGCTGGCAGGTGCGACAGTATCACTTCACTCTTAGCAGGTTTGTTTCGATTAAACAAACTGCCATCCGAACCCTTTTGTGCACCAAACGAGCGGAAAGATGGTCTCGGTCCGCTTCCAAATGAACTCTGGCGCGGTTTGACTGAAATATGAACGCAACACAGACCAAAGACATCAAAATTACCCAAAAACAGGATGTGATGTCACAAGATGAGACCCCATGGGAGCAATGTTGCCCATCACAGTTCGGTACAAGCGTCAGAACCGCGTCTCCTCGCAGCAGATCTTCATTTGTGTGTGACGGATGGATTTCAGCCGCTGTTTTGACTCCTTTACATATTTTATGACCTCTTCACGAGTTCTCAGATGGTCAGGATACCATCATATGTTCGCACATGCAATGAGCACAACATTGTTTTGAATGTTTGGCGAGTTCTGTTGCAAAATATATGCCATAAAAAAAAGTATATTTTTTGTTTTGTATCTTTAGGTTCGGTGTTAAAAATAACAGTGTGAACGCTAATTGAACCAGGACTAAATGTATCATTTTCTGTTTTGATCCGGATCAAAAAAAACAAGAGAACCAAACTACTGTACAAGTGTGAACATACACTTATATTTGTTTTTCTGGTACAGTTTTGCCATGCCTGACTATTATATTAATCAGCATGTTTTGAGAATATTATCTCCCACCCAAAGCACAATATTCTTGCATCTTCTGCATCCTAACAGTGTGATCGGTGAGTCGAGAGACCACATACCGAATCAGTGGAAGTGATTATCAGCTAGTTCAGATCAGTGGCTGATCGTTTGGCATCCATATTTGACCTCAAATCATAGAAGCCCATATAGAGTTCATTCAGGGTGAATTAAAATAAGAAACAGTTTGATGATGTAAGCAGGCGAGAGGTTAAAGATCACAATGTGACGAGAGACCTCAGAGGAACACGTCTGAAACTGAACGCCATCAAACCCAGGGTGTGACAGTCTTCCTCTGTTTACTGATATTTTTGAGAAGAGCTTTAGGTTTCGAAGGCTTGTCAGTTCTGAGGTTCAGTGGTGGGTCAGTGTCAGTCAGATAGTTTTGCCATAGAAACAAATCTCAGATTGTTTTGGTGACTTCTGCTCTTTGAACGGGCTGATGTGTGAATGGCACGGCAGGATGAATCAGGCCTGTGGTAGGACACACTTCAATGATGTGACCCGCTCGTGAAACCGTCCTCCAGCCAGCGCCCATATAGATCTCACGTCTCACCCAGAATCACACTGATCTGCTGAAATGTTGAAGAGCCGCTGACTGACGATACATCCAGATGATCAAGAGTAGCACTGGCCCATTTAAAATGTTTACATGATTACGCTGACAGTTAAAGCCTCCTCGTGCAGCATCTCTCTCGTGGAGAAACAGATCAAAACATGTCAGGAATGTATAAATATAACTTCTTTTTTTTTCGGAAGATGAGTGAGGCAAATAATTCAAATAAGGATAAAGGCAGTGATATATTGAACACAAGCGCACCTGACAGTCATAAGTGGGTTAGATGCTGTGATTTCTTGACACATCTGGGACGTGCACATCGCTTGCAGAACTTTTTTTTGTCAGTCTTCTTGACGTGAACAGTGTTGCAGCACAATAAAGGCCACCGTCAGCGGCTCCTTCGGCTCAATGCCGGCAAACCCAGGTTTAGGAACACCATTTGTATTCATCTGTGCATATGCAAATGACTTTTGAAGTGAATGTTTTCTTGTTTTGATAAAACGACACGCTCCTACTATGTACCATCATTTCTGCCCCTTTCTTTTGTGTGGTGCTGACGGCCCATTTTATCCTGCGGAATGATTTAGCGAGCATGTCTGCCAGCCTGATACAGAATTAGTGTTTTCTTTAAATAAAAAGAAATCCAGATGTAGGCACAATTTATATTTGACATCAAACATAATTCCAGTCATGGAAGCAGAAGCTTTTACATCAGATTGTTGTAGGGACCATGAGAATCCAGTTTGTCGGGCCTCTGTTTGTGATACTTTTATGGCTATAAGTTTTCTTTACTTCCATTGTCAAGCATTTTGTCTGTCCACATCAGATGCAACACGACTATGAGAGATGACAAAATCAATCAGAAATCACAGCCAATCAGAAGAGCGTGTGGGCGGAGTCTCTCTGCAAGAGCACTGCACTCGCAACCAAATCGATCAAAATTTTTTGTTGTTGTTCCTGCCGTGATGTTACAGAAATAGAAACCATTTTTTTAAAAATAAAATCATCATGGCTGATTTGGACAAAAACTCAGATTAACATGGAAAAGACGGCTTTTATCGTGTCACATCTGGTTAGGACACAGTGTGAGGTCGCTATACGGTAATCTTCGTTGACAGACAATGATTATCAGTAATGTTTTTCTGGGGCACAACGATGTTTCACTGGTAAAAAGGGTCATCATTTTGACCATCAGCTGCTCTGCTCTGATATTAATATCAGCACTGGTCATCATAAACACATATCAATTTGTAGCCAAACATCCGATGGCAAATTCTCCACATTCTGTAAGACACACAACCAGCCACCGTGGTTTTCTCACTAAAGCCAGCTCTGCTTGCATTCAGTTTTCTCTCTGTCTGTGCTGTAGTTCCCGGTCCAGTTCCCAAGGAGTTTGTGAGAGCGACTCCGTCTGAGGATAAGATCTCACTGCGGTGGAAAGAGCCTCTGGAGCCCAACGGCATCATAACCCAGTACGAGGTAATGCTGCGTCTGCCGTCTTTTAGATTTGTGTGTTTGTGTGCAATGCTTATGTACCAAAAGTGTGTGCTCTCTTGCACCATGTGTACATACTCTAAAAAGTTCATTTCTTTGTATTTTATTATGAAGAACTAAAATAAATCCACCTTATGCATGCCTATATATGATGTATTTGTGTGTCTTGACTGTCTTCAGATCAGCTACAGCAGTGTGCATTCGTTCGACCCGTCTGTGCCGCTGCTGCGTCCGCCCGTGCTGGTGTCGTTACCCTGGAACACCTCGAGACACAACTTCACACAGCTGCACCCGGGAACCACCTACCAGTTCCTGATCCGGGCCAGCACCAGCAAGGGATACGGACCCCCAACCACACTCAACGTCACCACTAACATATCAGGTACGTGTATGAACTGATGTTGTGTATGTCAGATCCCATCCGATCTTCTGATTGGACCATTAGTTCAGGCTGTGAAGTCAGTGTCTCGTGTATCTACAGAATTAATTCTATTTCGACTGAGAGTATCTGTTGGTATGGAAGGAGATGGCAGAAAAATATTAATTTTTGCAGGGTTGACAGGGTTGTTCTTAATGCCAATGAAATCCTCCAGGCACTTTTATTCTCTCCAAAATGAAATTATTTTACTTGCAAATACACTGAGATTTTTAATGATTTTGAAAGAGTTTCTTCTGCTCACCAAGACTGCATCTATTTGATCAAAAATACAGTAAAAACAGTGAAATATTATGATTTAAAGCAGCTGTTTTCTATGTGAATATATCACACATCACGGGGGTTGAAGCGCCTGTTTCTAAACTGATGACTGAGACTACAAATATTCTACCTATGATTGAGATTTTAATCTAACAAGTAAAGTGTAATTTATTCCTGTGATCAAAGCTGGATTTTCAGCATCATTACTCCAGTCTTCAGAGTCACATGATCCTTCAGAAATCATTCTGATATGATGATTTGATGATCAAGAAACATTTATGATTATTATCAGTGTTGAAAACAGTTTGTGGAAACTGTGATGCATTTTATTTTTCAGGATTCTTTGATGAATAGAAAGTTCAAAAGAACAGCATTTGTTTGAAACAGAATCTTTTGAAACATAATAGATGTTTTTACTGTCACTTTTGATCAGTTTAATGCGTCCTTGATGAATAAAAGTATTAATTTCTTTCAAAAGAAAACGAAAAACTTTCTGACCCAAAACTTTGAAACGGTGTATAAATGTGTGGATTTTTTTAATAACTTCTGACCCGTTCACCAAAGTCAGCTCATTTGTGGTTTACTAATTGAAATAAAAATAAATAATGTGTTGTGTAAAGATGAATGAGCCCTTTTTTGTTTGTTTGTTTTAATTTGCATCTGCTCATGGAAGGATCTTGAATTACAGACTGTATTCAGCATAATCAGCTGAATTGGATGTAAAAGCTCCTTCCTGTGTTCTGCTAATGAGCGTCGAGGAGCGTAACCTCATCACCGCTCCCTCAGGTTCTGTTGTGTACTTCACCGCTCGGAGATGTCATACACGCACGATCAGGGGAAATATGATTTCCTAGCGTTTCAGAAATCCATCACTTCAGATTTGCTGAGAGTGAGAGAAGTGTAGGAGGAGATAACAAAACATGAGGAAAGAACAACCTGCTTCTGAATAGGAGGAGAAAGACAAATACTTATTCATGCAGATGATATTACTGTATTTCTGTTCAGTTAATTGATTGTATAGTTGGTGTAAATGTGTGTTATGTACAGAATTAAGTTTAATAGCATCAAGCAGTTTGAGGTCCTCATTGTTTCAGTGGTTTCTTCTTCAGCGGGTGACTGTAGTTGAACTACTCTGAAGCTTGACAAAGTATTCAGTGTTGAGTTTCAGGGAAGCTTCGCCAACACAGGATTGTATTAGTGGAAAATGTTGACAGATTCTCTCTCTGTGTCTGTGCAGCGCCGACTCTAGAGGAGTATGACGGGTCGGAGGCGTCGCTGAACGAGACGGCCACCACCATCACCGTCCTGCTGAAACCGGCCCAGGCTAAAGGAGCTCCTATCAGGTGTGTGTGTGTGTGTGTGTATGTGTGTGTGTGTGTGTGTGTGTGTGTGTGTGTGTGCCTCCATACATTGACAATACAAATAAACCTTCCTCAAAAGCCTGATGATCATATTTGATACTCATGATTTTTCTAAAATGAATATCCCAAAATATCATCTAAAAACAAAAGATTTTGGGATGATTATGTTAATGTGTCATCAGTATCCACATGAGAGGTGAGGGTTTTGAGTTCCTGTTGTAAATGTAAACAGCGCTTCTGTCTTGACTCATGATTGGCTGTCATGTTCTGTCCGTCACCCACAGCTCCTATCAGATCGTTGTGAAGGAGATCAATCCGCACCGATCCCGACGGGAGGCCGGCGGCGGCGAGTGTTACCGCGAGCCCGTGTCCTATCAGAGCGCCGCCAGCGCCGGGCTGCCGTATTACTTCGCGGCGGAGCTCCCGCCCCGGAATCTCCCAGAACCGCTGCCGTTCACGGTGGGAGACAACAAGACGTACCATGGCTACTGGAACGCTCCCCTCGCACCCCGCAAAAACTACAACATCTACTTTCAGGCGGTCAGCAGCGTGGAGAAGGTCAGCGGATGACAGACGAACACACACATCAACACATGCAGCGACTGAGAGTCTGTCCAGGGTTATTCTGAGCAGAACTGAATCACAGCGCTTTGAACTGATCTGTCCTTGAGCAAAATCACATTCATGTTGCTTCAGGCCCTTTTATTGGTGTATTATAACTGTCTTTTGAGTTACATGTGACTGTTAAACAAATGACAAGGTCAAATCATTGACAGGTCAAATACTAACAGAAATATTGGGCAATCCGGTTTCTGTCCAGATCATAGCGTCCCAAAGGACACACTGCACACTGTGCACTTATGAGTGTAGCGTATGAATTGTATAAGGTTGTTTTGTCATTCATCATCAGTCTGATAGCCCCGCCCCCTCCGCTGTAATTAAAGCTGGACTGTTGAACATTCCACACGCCGTTTTTCCAGTTAATTAAGTACATCATCCGCATATTTGAAGCGATTAAAATACCAGTCATTCTACTCAATGTGTGCAGATTTCTGTTTGATATTATTCTGCTCTGCTATTAATAGAGATTTGAGAATTAACTGTAAATTGTTGTTGTTTTTCAGGAAAGTAAAACGCAGTGTTTGAAGCTGGCATTTAAAGGTAAGCCCTTTCCACCGAGATCATCTACTGTACCTTTCATTTTGATCTAGTCTCTCTCTGTCTGTGAAGTTCTGATGTAAGAGCGTGTTAAAGTCTGTCAGCGTCTGAAGTCTCGCGGTGTTGTGAGCTTCGGCAGTGTTATAGAAAGGCTGTTTTAGGATATGCAGTGAGACAGTGTTTGATTATATAGACAGACTATAGATAGATATTTGATTGCTCCTTGACCGTCCTGCTCACAGTCGCCAGTCCTGTTCAGCATCAGTTACATATGCGTCACATTTATGAACATCTCCCTCAGATATATGCACTAAAATATACTGAAATAAATGTGAGCTCACAATATAACAATAATTGCATACAGTATTTGATTTTTAACAAAAATGTAAAGTGGCAATACATGCAAGCTTTGTGCTTTTGTACTCGAAAAATTGGTGCCGTTTGCCTTAGTGAAAAGAGTACGTGTGGAAATGGATTGTGTCTGTTTGTGCATATTACACTGACAGATGTGTGTATACTTCTGGACCAAAGTTCCTCATGGAGTCAAGTTTGCCTTTCCAGCCGTATAGATGGAATGATGAACAAACTGTTGTTTCAGCAGCTTATAACTTAAATTTCACTTTCCTTTTGCGGGAGGATAAAGGATGACAGAACGTTCATGTTTGGGTGTTGGCGAGTATATGAAACTGTGTCAGCTAACATTTTTTTATTAATTCTAACAATGAAATGTTATGAGAATATGACCTCTGAATGAGGCTCTGTACAGCTGCATCATCACGAAAATGTCTTTCATCTCTGACAGCGTGCAAATACCAAGTTGAGCTCTCTTTCATGCACTCCTGTGCTTGAACAGACAAATTCACATAAAATTATGTCAAAAAAATGCCCGTCTCAGTGAGTATCCTAGTAAAGATAGTCAGTTATGTCTTCGGTTGAGAAAGAAAACTCATGATCACTCTTAAAGTGACAGCATCCTAATAATTCTGCTGCTGTCTGTGTTTTTAATGTTAACCGAACAAAGGGGAAAAATCACTCACTGCTCTTGAACTTTAAGGATATGAAGACTATGCAGTGTTATTTATTTGATTAGCCTACTTTATTACATTTCTGTACCTGAAAACTACTGTTAGACATGAAAAGCTCTGTTTCATTTGTATCTTTGTGGTATTATGTTTATTTGTGCTATTGCTTGTAATTTGATTATTTCTTCTTATTTTGTTACTCTTTACTTGTCTTGATGTAGGCTATTAAAATTATATTCGTTAAGCTAGTTTTAGCCGTGGTATTAAAATTAGAATAGAGGATTGTGAATTTTCACTAGTATCTAAAATATTGGTGTCATAACTGCCTGTTTTTGTTTCATGGCAGGTAAAAATAGTTTTGTCTGATAAATGTTCTTAAATATATGTATTTTACGTGGTATCAGTATTTTAACTTAAGTACAGTTTCTGTACAGTTGTGATTTGGTACATCAGAATAGTCGTTTTATGTTTGGAGTGTATATCATCATAAATGCCTATTGAACATGAGGTTTTCACGTACATATTTTCTCAGTATTTTCTCCAGCTAAATGTCCAATATGTTTTCCAGCATGAAGTGATACAGATATGTGTATAAATTGTGTGGTGCGGTAATGACAGTACAGAAAGCACCTTCGGTCGTGTCTCGTCTGAGTTATTGCGCATTATTTCCTCCTCTGGCTCTTCATTAATTGTTTTTCAGCAGGAAATCGAATGATAAAAGTCCGCCCGAGGCTCCGAGCGCTCCCAGAACGGATTAGATGTAGCCCACGTCATGTGTTGTTTAGCAACAAAAATACATTTTTGTTTTCAAGCATGGAATTTTATCTCCAAAATGGACGTAATCCAATTTCCATTGAATTGCTCCTAGTGTTTTTCTCTCCGATCAGACTCATAAGAGCTGACAGAAACAGAAGTGTCCTGGCAGGGGGCAAAATTTGATGTCTGAACCAATACAGGCCTGCGTCTAAACCCACACCACACGCCGATTAATCACCTTTTAACCCCAGCGTCAGAACTGATCACAAGACCACCTTGCTGTCTTTGCTTTTCCTCACGGATGTGAACCATTTCTTGTGCAGAGATATAGATTACATTTTCCCACTGGAGACAGATGTGAGACATGCTGAAAACACACGATAACATCTGAATTAGCTGGTGTTCAAGGTAAAAAAATATGATTTAACATCACTGAGTCCACATAAATACACTGATTTATCAGATAGAAAGAACTCTTTAAGGTAACAATTGAAAGTTACCATTTTGTACAGGTTGATTAGTATTTGTGTCATGTGAACAGGTCGAGTGAAGCTAATGCAGCACTCGTGTGTGTGTGTGTGTGTGATCGGTTCTTAAAGCGAAGAGGAAGAGTGTGGTCTGGTGATGAAGGGCCGGTGCATTAGGGCAGCAGTGTTCTGCATCATTCAGCCTCGGGCTGCTCACTCGCCCAAACGCGGAGTAGAGGATAGAAAAGCCGTGTCCCAGCGCCTTTGGTTTTGTCTGAGTGTTATTGTTGGGTGAAATAAGCTCCAGAGGCAGGAGAGTACAGCTGATGGCTTTATTTAAGAGGCCCGTGTCAGCGGGTCATCGCCTTATCACTCTTAAAAGCTTATAGTAGAGCTTCAGGACACACCGAAGATCCATTTACTGCTGCTGCCCAGACAGATCGCACAATGCGGCATTTACAGGCAAAGCCATGAGTGGAGTCAGCATCAGGACCCTCATAAATGTCATACGCACCGAGCTGGAGTTTGGATCAATACCCGCAGATGCCGTAATGATAGTTTTGCTGTTATATCGGTGTGCGAGAAGTATTTCAGTCGGCAGTGATGTATTTCTGACAGGGTTATAGACCCGAAGCTCCACTGCAGTGCAGGAACATCTGAACACACGGCCTCATACTAGCTCTGAAATGATCCATTAGTCATATACTAATACGGATAATTGCGATTAACCATTTAATTGTCTGTTTTTTCATGTCACTTGCTGTGGAAACTTAATATACAAACTGTTACACCAAAGTCATTTATTTACAGTGAACTATACAAGCAAATAAACACAGCAGCAGAATGACACGCCATTTTAAATATTGTTTATATTGTTTCGTTCCCTTTTCATTCACACTGATCTTTTTTGGAACCTCGTAAATGTGAATGTCAGATTATAGGAATGGAAAACACTTTAGCACACTTTTAAAACGAGTTCTTGTCACAGAAATAATGTACTTTAGAAGAATATATCTGAGTGTGAAATTAATACAATGTTTTTGGACTCGGTGTATTAAATGTAATTAGCTGAACTTAAGAGTGCTTTTTGACCCTTTTAAGTAGAACTTAATCACATTACTTCTATTGAAATATAGTAGAGTGTACTGAAAAAGCATTTATGCTAAACTAAAATAAACTTTAATTTCATTTCTATTGAAACTTTTATGTCATATATTTAAATCCAGTTGCAATTTAAGGCATTTAAAATATATTAACTTTAAATATATGAACTTTAAATGTAAAATCACACAACACACCACAGTAAAAATTATGATCAAGTTAGAGCTGCACGATTCTGGATAAATTAAGAATCAGGATTATTTTGTTTCAAATAGAGATTCTCCCACGATTCTGAACAAACAAATAAACAAAAGTAACATGTAATTTACTAGAACTTCTGACAAAATGTTAATTGCTGCAGTCTATTGAAAAATGTTTAATTAATTTGAATTCTTTATTTTAAAAAAATTGGTTTGAGTGAATGATTCAATGACTCACTCATAAAGACTTGTTTCATTACTGGATGAATCAGTGTTTTTGAACGGATCTCTTGAATGAATGATTCAATGATGAATACATTTTTCACCTGTCACTTGTCGACACCTATTGGTGTAACAATTTAATTGGTGCAATCTTTATTTGAAGCATCAAGTTACTTTCTATTTTGATCGCTACCGTAGACATCAGTGTTTATATCCGAACTATAAACTTTAATCCAGTTCTTCTGTGATAATCTGAATTATTGTAAGACAGAAATAATGAAACTGTGTGTTTGAAAAGACTGTTTCATATCTGTACATGACAGCGGCTCTCTCTGGATCAGATCTGAATGTTCGCTGAGATCGGACTTGCCAAAGGTTTAATAGACAGAGAGACGAATCGCTGTCATTTAGGAATAAGATCGTGTGGGATCTTTTAATGATAAATCATTCAGCTTTAGTATGTTAGTCAACACATCAAAATAAGTGCACTTCTTTAAAGCACGACAAAAGATTATTAAAACACGATTTAAAATGTTCTTTAAAGTAAAACTTTAATTAGACATTATTACAAAGTGAAATTGAGTGTGTTAAGAAACAGTCATGAAAGTGTACTTTCTTTAAGTGCTCTTAAGTGGCCTTTTATTTCATTAATAGAATATTATCTGCAAGTATAGTTTTTTTTTTTAATATATATATATATATATATATATATATACTATTAATATTTGAAGTACTCTACAAGTACACATTCAATCCACCAGAATGTTCACTTTAAGTGCATGTGAGTATTGCAGTCAGTGTATCTGCAGCAGTCTCTGACGCAGTGTAAACTCTAGTATACAGTGATTTTACTACAGTGATGGCTTTACTCTTGTGTTTTACAGAGCTTGTAAAACTCCCAGAGGCCTTACATTCTGTTTAGCTCGACATGGCATCGTTCACACTCTGTTCTTTAGGCTGCGCTCAGAGGCAGCATCTTCTCTTTCAACTCTTTCCTACTGTTATTTTTAGAGCAGACTCATTTTTGTGTTTTGCATAATGTATCTGTGCCAGGTAATAATATTAGTGTTCGACAATGGAATGATACTGTGGTTGTCTGCCAATGTTTGGAGAAACAAATCCGACAGTCATTTTCAACCCATTCTGTTGTGTTTTGGCAGCGAGAGAAAGAAATCACACAGCAAACTGATGGCGGTTTATGTCTGTGAAACGTCCAGGCGTTTAAACGGAGCTGAGAGTACATTTGGAACAGGATCTTGTAGAATTATGTAATTATTTTGGTGACCTTTGTTTTTGGAGATTTAATGTGGCTTCTTAGTAAGAAAAACAAAATCATATTTTATATTTTGAATCTGAACTCGCTAACCGCTAAGCCATGGCTCTGACCTAACACTCGTATGGGTGAATGTTAAAATAAAACGATTCTGTTTTCCATTCAGGGGCCACAGAGGAGCCGGAAGTGATTCCAGATCCGGCCAAACAGACCGACCAAGTGGTGAAAATCGCCGGCATCAGCGCTGCTGTCCTGGTCTTCATCCTGCTGGTGCTCGTGGCCATCCTTCTGGTGAAGAAAAGGTAAGATAGAGGCGTGTGTCTCTTTAAATGTGTGCCGTTACAGTACGTTTGTGTCAGCTCTTGAAATGAACATGAGCACACCAACATCCTCTTCCACTGCCATCTCATCATTCATCAGCACCCGGGGAGCAGCCGTGGGGCGTCCCGTCAGGACACTGACTGAGACGCGCTTGTGCCGGCACACGAAATCTCAATTAAAGCCGTTGAAAGAGAATCAGATGTGCACACACAGCAAACCTGCACACACACACACACACACACACACATTAATGAGGACCTCCCATGGAGTTTCTTCTTCTGAAATCTCGTTACCTCACCCTAACAGAAGCCCTCTGCCATCTCTACATGTCAATCAATGCATTATTTAGCCCATTTACAAATCTGAGGGCATTATATCATACATACTACTGTTTAAAAGTTTGGGGTCAGTGAAAGTCTCTTCTGCTCATCAAGGCTGCATTTATTTGATCAAAAATACAGTAAAAACAGTAAAAATGTGAAATATTATTACAATTTAAAGCAACTCTTTTCTATGTGAATATATAGTAAAGTGTAATTTATTCCTGAATTTTCAGCATCATTACTCCAGTCTTCAGTGTCACATGATCCTTCAGAAATCATTCTAATATCAAGAAATATTTATGATTATTATCAATGTTGAAAACTGTTGTGCTGCTTCAGATTTCTGTGGAAACTGTGATTTTTCAGGATTCTTTGATGAATAGAAAGTTCAAAAGAACAGTGTTTATTTGAAATACATTCTTTTATAGCATTATAAATGTCTTTTCTCTCACTTTTGATCAATTTAATGTGTCCTTGCTGAATAAAAATATTATTATTATTAAATTACTTAAGTTATAGTTAAAATTTGTTCTCAAATCACTTGTAGAAAATAATTTATTTGTAGGCAGATTATTAGTGATGATAGTCATTGCTGAATGACAATGCAGCGCTGAGAGAGCCGGTACTGTACTCTACTGTACTCTACTGATTGTTTTGAAGGGGTGTGTTTAACGTGCACCCCCACATCTTCAGAAAAACTGACCATCATGGCTCTTACTTTCACTTTTTCTCTCGCTTTATCGCTCAGCAAACAGCCTGGCATCATTCGTGCTGCTTCTGTGTAATGGCTCCATCATGTGGCGTTTTCTTGAACAGCAGGCTGTTTAAAACACAAATGAATGCTCATAACAGACCAGGCAGGAAAGATTAGTCTGTATCTTTTATAAATACCCTTTTTTAAATAATATAATTAGGGCTATAGTCTGTCTCATTAGACACACTTCTGTAAACACACTGTAAAAAAAATAAATAAACAGTGATATTTATGCAGGGATGCTCATCAAATGCTCATCAAACTCACTAGATCTTTAGATGATGCTGCGTCGATAGTTGCATGTTTCGGATGAGAACCTTAGTGCTTTTATTTAAAGAACACATGATAAATATAATTAAAAAATAATTCCACATAAGTGTCTGTTAAACATGGTATAAATATTGGATGGGTTGTACTTGCACTACAAAACTGTTTGAACAGTCTTCTATTCATACAGCAGAAAGCAGGAGACGATTATAGTGATGATTATAGAAAATGAGAAGGGTTTATTGAATTGCATGTGTTTCAGTGCTCAGACTTCATCTGACCAGCACAAATCCAACAAGTGTTATTATTCCAAAGCAAAAGCAATGAAAAGTACTGCTTCACAACATTGAGACATTCTTGTATCTCTTACTCGTGAAGACAAACATCCCTTAAAACCACACAATCATAACAAAATAAATAAAATAAGTAATATAATGAAGATGAATAAATGATTAAATGGAATAATTAAATAACTAAATGATAATAAATGAATAAAAAAAACTATTAAAATACAGGTTCTATACTGAGAATCTATTCTTCAGCAGTGACATGTTTTCTTTTGTCCTCGCTGAGATGTTGTTTTTATCTTCCTTCATCCATCCATCTTTCTCTCTTGACCTCAGATCTCTCGTCTTCCTCGTGAGTTCCAGTGAGGAAACTCAATACTGTGGAATTTCGAAGGCCTTTACTTTTTCACACACACACACACACACACACACACACACAGTTCATATGTTCATTGCTGTAGTGGCAGCAGAGAAGAATCTTCTATAACCTTTAATAACAAATAAAGACCTTGCTGATGTGTGGAGATTCGGGGCTCTGTTGAATGTCTGAATTCAGTGTTCAGAGTCAAGGAATGTCTTTTCTTATTCTATATACCTTGACAAAGGCTTTCTGCCGAAATGTTGGTCAATAAAATCTTTCTGCAAGTGAGTGTGCAGTCAAATCTCATATATATTTAGATTTATCTCTCTTGACCTGCACCTCGGACGGAGTGCGTTTGTTTTTGTCTTTTTTGATTTTCTTATTCTACACACATCATCATGTCTCTGCAGTACAAACACTCGTTCTCTCGCCCGTCTTCAGTCAGGATCGTGTTCGTTGTTGTTTTCAGTGGAAGGAAAATTCCATTTATTGTAATACTTAAGCATGATTATTTAATGACGCACAAAAATCTAATCCATTTAGTGAGTACACTTATGTAAATGTAAATATTTCTGCAATGTCAAATAATCAAAGTTCCCTTAAACGAAATGCAGCACTCAGTGAGACACAGAAGCAGAGATGTAGTGGGTTCTAGTCTAAACTGCAGGTACAAACTCACACATGGGTCGGGTCGCACCAGCCGTTCACAAGTTCTACTTAAACTGGAACATAAAGTCCACACAAGAGGCTTAGTAACTACTAACTAGCTTGTAACAACAGTAACTCTGTATTTTATTCAGTTGCACCATTTGTTCATTAAAGCAGAACGTAGCATAATATGATGTTTACTCTCAATGATTTCAGTTCCCATTCAGTCAGTCACTACGAGTTGCGTCAGTGAATAACGAATTGGGATCGCGCCTGAGAGCCCTATCATCTTGGAGTGTTAGCAGAACCAACCAATGGACATTGGCGAGTGAGATTTGCATCACTAACCACGTACCGTGCTGCGGGTATATAGGAAGCAAGCAGATATGCACTCACCAAGCTTTCACTTCGGAACCGAGCTTTCATTCATCTCTGCCGTTCCTCAACGAGTGTGTTGCAGAACCCAGTGGTGATCGTCTTCAAGAGAAACTCTGCACAGTTGGAGCCCTTCTCTGCGATCTTCCCCCTGTGCACTTCAACACAAAAAGATCTTTTCCTCTAAAAGAATGACACAGATGTCTTTTCGTCCTTTTCAAGTTGTCATTTCACCCGTGCGTTTCTGGATGCAGTCGTTTCCTAGCTCCAGCTGACAGTCATGATCACAGCCTCTCGTGTCTGGGACGTAAGCACGCTGAGGTAGCGTTCGTGGATGAGTCATGCACCCCCTGCGGGAAGATGACCATCTCGATGCTGGGATCGAGACTCCATTACCTCACAAGAGGTGGAGTCCCCTCCGCTATCCCCTGATCTAGTTCTTCTGGCAGCCAGCAGAAGTCTACTTTGGTTGATATGCAGAGTGATCTGAGGATTACAGTGGGGGCTCTCCCGCCGGGTCAATCCTGCGGCCCCCCTCACTCCAGCTTCAGAATGTTGGTGCTGGCCCTTCTAATGGAGGACCAAGTATCTCATCTGGAGCACCACCGGAGGACCAGATGTCGATTGCTGCATCAGAAAGTGGGCATGAGTCCTCTGGAGATGAGGCTGTGTCCTCCTTCAGGGAGAGCAACGTTATTCGAGTCCGATCCAGAGCTGACGGCCATGCTTTCCCGGGCTGCCATGAGCGTCAGACTTGAGTGGAACCCTCCACCCAGAGATGAGGACTTCCTCCAGAGGAGAGCTGGGCGGAGAATCATTCTCTGGGTCCCAAGAGGGCGAAGCTGACAGTGAGCATTGCTATGCCTTGCCACTTTCCCTCCTTGCCCTCTCTCATCGCCAGCATGGAGCCGGGTGCGGATCGAGGATGCAATGCCTTTTAATGCACCCCCTGCCAAACCGTGGAGCCAGGTAAGTGGGGGGGTCCCTGCCCTGCCCTATCCTCGCTGCCTCACCACCCGTCCCATTGGTCCTGCTGGTTCAGTCAATGGGCGCCTGGTTAGCGCTTCCCAGCCCATCACGCTGGCTCATTCAGATGATCAGACTCGGCTATGGAATTCAGTTTGCCCGGCGTCCCCCCCAGGTTCAGCGGTATCCGTTTCACCTCAGTCGCGAATATGCAGAAATCGCAGTCCTCCTGACAAAGGACACGATAGAGCCGGTCCCTCCAGCCGACCTGAGGTCAGGGTTCTACAGCCCCTACTTCATTGTCCTCAAAAAGAGTGGTGGGTTACAGCCAATCTTGGATCTGCGTGTTTTGAATTGGGCCCTTCACAAGCTTCTGTTCAAAATGTTAACACAGAAACACCTTTTCGAATGTGTCCACTCCCAGGATTGGTTTGCAGTGAACAACCTGAAGGACGCGTACATTCATGTGTCGATTCTCCCTCAACATAGACCGTTCCTACGCTTTGCGTTCGAGGGACGGGCATACCAGTTCAAGGTCCTCCCCTTTGGGCTATCCCTGTCGCCCTGTGTCTTTACGAAGGCCGCTGAGGCCACCCTTACCCCATTACGGAAGTGGGTGTTCGCATCCTCATCTATCTTGATGACTGGCTCATTCTGGTCCACTCGCGAGGTCAGTTATGGCTCCACAACCGAGTCCCGAGATGGGCATGACACCGTGCATGTTGCAACTCTCCCGGCATCTTCTCCTCTGGAGTCAGAAGCGACTTAGGTCGCTTCGTGCCATTCATATTCCGGGTGAGCTGAATTGTGCGGCTGACGCGCTTTCACGACAGCTCACACTCCCGGGAGAGTGGAAACTCCATCCCCAGGCGGTCCAGTTGATTTGGAGCCGCTCAGGTAGACCTGTTTGCCACTCTGGACATGTCCCACTGCCAGTTGTTTTACTCCCTTGACCAAGGGGACCCTCCGCACGGACACACTGGCACACAGCTGGCCCCGGGGCCTATGCAAATATGCGTTTCCCCCAGTGAGCCTACTCGCACAGACCCTGTGCAAGGTCAGGGTGGACTAAAAGCAGGTCTTGCTGGTTGGCCCACCCAGACCTGGTTCCCAGAACTCATGCTCCTCGTGACAGCCACTCCCTGGCGGATTCCCCTGAGGAAAGACCTTCTTTCTCGGGGACGGGGCACCATATGGCACCCGCATCCAGATCTCTGAAACCTCCACAGGTGGTCTCTGGATGGGACACGGAGGGTCTAAGTGATCTACCCCCAGCAGTGGTGGACACGTTCACTTCAGCTAGAGCCCCCTCTACAAGAAGCGCTTATGCTTTGAAGTGGGTCCTGTTCGTTGAAAGGTGTTCTTCCCATGAAGGCCTCCGTCAATGCCCGATCAGAGTTATTTATCCTTGATTCTAACTTCTTTTGCCTTGTGTAACTAATGGTAAAAATAAGTTTCTATTAAAATGCTATACTACTTAATCGTGAATAACATTATAGTATTTTTATATGTACATAACATTCAGAAACTGTATTTGAGGGTTTTTTTTATGTAATTTCTCTTGAATGGGCTTCAGATCCTGGTAAAGTCCCAATCTCTTTCACACCCGGACCCATGAGCGCTGGAATAATTCATCACCCTCCATTCTTCATTCATTCTGTACTTTAAAGGTGCACAAATCCTTTTCCATTCATTTTTCTAAATGAGAGATATAACAGTGTCTTGGGCATTAAACTGAGAGCGTCATATTAAGGTAAAAGCTTCTGGCTGGTGTAGAAATACTGTATTTATGATCCCTTAATTAACTTATTTCACATCCAAAGTGTCCAATACGAGTCTTACCGAGATAAAGCGAGTATAATATCCGGCAGGTCATGTGATATGAATAAATGAGGAACAGCTTCTGTGAATGCACATCATTTCAAACAAAACCATATTTGTTTCACTAACCAACATGTATTTAGGTTGAATGTAGTGCACCATTAAACACATCTGAACATCCAGTGTCATTTTTCTTTGCGTGAGAGATGATTGTGTAATTTAACATCCTGTTCAAATGAATGAACGTGCAGAAATTGAACCTCGGTACACAGGTATAAATATAAATGGCTCTATTCCAACTGAGCAATGGATTATCAATGTTTTCCGCTCAAACTGAAGATACTGCATCTTTAAAACAGTGGTCATTGACATTATTATGCTTGTTTTGCAGGAAGTCAGCAGCTTACTGCTTTGATTTGCAGCTTTTTTTTTATATTAATTTGTGTCTTTTTGGTTGTGCTCCACATATGTGATTTTTTTCCCCTTCTTTAAAAATGGCTTTTTAAAAACTTTAAAATGATCTGTGCTTCAATTTTTATTGCAGTGATTTATCAAGTCAGAGCCCCTGAAATGCATGATTAAATCACACACCCAGAGTTTTTGCATGCTCTGATTATGTTTATTTTTTCTTCTTATCAGACAACTGTCACATAAATAGGGTGTCAGATTGCACGCAAATGTACAAAACAAGACATGCATGTTTCAATGAGGGCCAGAGAGATCCAGCTAAACGCTGAATCCTCTGTTGACTAGCTATCTGTTGCTTATGTTTTTACGGTTGATTCCCACATTGCACTCACCAATATCTCTTCATCTGTTTGTGCTGTTTCTCATTCGCTCGCCAGGAGGAGCTACTATTCGTACTCATATTACCTGTAAGTAACAGAGACGCTCAGACAAAAGCAAAAGGCTGATACACATGCAGGGCTCTCTGCTCTCTGTCTATGGTTAGTCCTGTTAGTCTTTTAAAGATGCAGTATCCTTTTTTCAAGCGAAAACACAAATCGCTTCGACCAATCACGTTCCTTTTGCACTGTAGCAGTTCTTGGACACGCTCGGCGACGGTCGCATCCAAGCGGTGTTATTTGAAAAAAGAATGCTGCACTTGTGTCTGTTGGTTGTCTTTTGGGTTGGTTGTTTTGTTGTTTTGTGTGTGCATGTGTGTGTGTGTGTGTGTGTGTGTGTGTGGGATAGTTACTCACCCTGTCTCCATCCACCTCACATACTCATCCGCTCGTTCATTTGGTGAAGAGGGTGTTTTTTCATGTCGCTGTCCCGGTTGGCCTTTAGTCCGCAGCTAAACCTAAACCTTTGCCCCGTCACAGTTCCTGGACATCTCTACAAAAATGTCAATCAAAAAAAAATCCAGATATTCCTGCTTGTATGTATTCTTGTCCAATAAAGCATCGAAATCTTATAACAGATTGAAAATACACTAATCATTTGCCTTACAAATCATCTTTCACAGCTCCACATTACATTTCATGACATTACATAGTAAAACCATGACGACTTCTTTTTTTTTTTTCAGTTTAGATAAATCTATATATATTTATCTGATTTGTATTTGCTAAATGCAACCTAAAAAAAACACATTGACCGAAAAAATCTCTTGCTGCAAAAAGATCAGTGATCAGTATGTTGTCTTGTTTTTTTTAGTTGGAAAAAAAGTCTAATCATCCTTTAAACAAGAAAAAAAATTATTTAGTGAAGCAAAATTGCTTATGATAATGAGCTCAGTTTTAACATAATTTGCTCATCCTGATGTTCTCGGTGTCATTATGTACATGTAAATTGTTAATTCAGCCCTTAAACCCTTACTTTAGATTTCCATTCATGTTTTACAAAATAAATCAAACATTTTTGTGATATTTTCTTTAACCAGAAAGAACAGAAGACATGCATTTTAGATGTTAATATTTTAAGCCTTTATTTCGACTTGAAAATAAACATTAAAAATGATTTGACATTAATCTTAAAAAGTTAAATATCACATGTTTCTCCGTGTCATGATCTCTAATGTTCAAATATTAACTGGAAAACAAGACAAAAATGCTGATTAAGAAAATCATTTTTCGCAGTTTTATTGCTATTTTAGTCAAGAATAGAAACATTCTTTTTACTAATAATCATGATTCCTCATAAATGTCCAAAGTAATTCTGTAATGGTAAAACTAAAGCAAACATGTTCGAATAAGAAAGTTTGAACAGACATGGTTTTATTCCTCTAAATCACATCCACTAATTTGAAAGTATTTCCTCAAAGTTTCCTAAAAAGTTGTCCTTTACCAGAACTAAAGCTTTCCTATTGGATCATCCCCTTTTCTCTCTCCTGTGTTCTGTTTATTGTGGGTGGGTGAAGGGTGGAATGATGCTGTTTTCCAGAGCAGTAGATCTTTAACGATTCTTTCTGTAATTGGGTCATCAGGAAGCTCGCTAAGAAGCGCAAGGATGCCATCGGAAACACCCGTCAGGAGATGACGCACATGGTGAACTCCATGGATCGCAGTTATGCCGACCAAAGCACTCTGCACGCGGAGGAGCCGGTGTCCGTCACGTTCATGGACTCGCACAACTTCAGCAACCGCTGTGAGTACTCCAGCCCTCCAGAACGACACAACACAACCTTAACTTGTGTCGATGTAGAACATTGTAGAATCGTCTCAAGCTTGTCTGAGGATTTTGGAACAGGAGTTTGTGCTTATATATGTGAAAAAACATTTGGTCTGATATATCGGAAGGATGGAAACACAAAACCTACATGAAGATTCATGTTTGTCAGGCGCTGGTATGTGTAATGACAATGTTTTCGTAGTCTAGATTGTGTACCTCTCTTGTTCAGCCCAATGCAGGCGCATTTAATGCAGTTAGTACATCTGCTGCTCTGCATTTCGCAAAAGTTTTTAACGCGTCATGGTTGAGTTATTACCCATGACTGGATATTGCGTGGCAAAGTGCACCCACGTTTATCCTGCACTTCTGTTGAATCGTGAGTAAAAACTCGAGCAGTAAGGCGGTGTGATTTCAGTTTCTGAACATCCTCAGCTTTTGAGTTTTTATTTTGTATTATTTACGATAACTCTGCATGTTTCTCTGCAGTGCCTAATGACCCTCTCGTGCCGACAGCTGTATTAGGTGAGGATTGAATGTGTCGTGTCTGTGACCGGATCACTGGAGTATTCAATTCACTTCAACCTGTCTTATGGCTCAAAGACAACATGAAATTAAAACTGACCCCATTTACTTGCCTTGAACATGTCACTTGGTCTTATTTGGCACAATTAATTACATTAAATTAGTACGCACTAAGATTTTTAACCCTCTCCACCTCTCAAATGACCTTTTTGTCGGCATAACCAATGAGGTGTGAGTGGGGACATTAATATTAACCAACAATGTCATCGACCAATCAAATCACAGTGAACAAAATCAGACCCCACCCTACATAAACGTAGTTTCATGTTGTCTTTAATTTGTCCATATTTCCAATTAGTTAAATACTTCAAGTCATGAGGTAAAGTTTGATCAGAAGAGAACTGAACTGAGCTGAGTACTCCTGCTGCACATAAAGACCTCCATTACCCAGCATGCATCACTCATGTAGCCCCTCACCATGATCCCGTTGTGTTACATAGAACAGGGTTTCTCAATCATTTCCACGGGCAGCGCTGCACCTGCTTCAGTCTGTGGACTAACAAGTCAAATCAAATGAGTTAAACAAGGAGGAAACATCCCAAATCTGCAGCGCAGGAATCCTGTAGGAACGGATTGAGAACTACTGTGTTTGAAGAACCTCAGAATCCCAGAATATTACAAATGTCTCTTGAGACGACTGTGTGTGTTGCAGTGAAAGCACAGTAAGACAGTGTGTTTCTGCTACTGTACACACACGAACGCTACCCCTAAAATAAGACTTAAGACTTAAAATAAGCCAATGACTTTTTGAACGGCAATCCCAGTTGAGACAGAGGGGAGGTTTTGTAAGATTAGGTTTAAAGTGTCAAACCCACACACAGTATATAACAAAGTTGCAGGTCTGATGGGTCACAGACAGCAGGGAAAACCAACGTTAAATGCAGGAAATATGATGCAACATAATCATGCATAGCTGTGATGGCAGAATGAATAAACCTACACATGCCATATATGTTTGGGGTGTGTGTCCCAACAAATGACCATTGAATTCAAGAGATATTTGGAAATCAAACATTTAAATCTTTCATTGTAATCCCTTGTGAAAAACAAGTGCACTTAATTGTATTGAATGTGCACTTATAGTGTACTTCAAATTTCTAAAGTATATTTAAAAAATAAAAAAAAAACGTAGTTGCAGATAATATAACATTAATGAAACAACTTTTTATATCATTGTTTTAATAATCTTTTGTCATGCTTTAAAGGAGTGCACTTATTTTCATGTGTTGACTAACACACTAAAGCACATGTAAAGCAATTATATTAATATTAACTGTAAATGTGTTTTTTGATGTTGCGTTTAAAGTTAAAATATTAAAAAAATATATATTTAAGTTTTAGTTTACTGTTTGTCAGTACATTCAGCAGTACAGTTTAAGCATATTTCAAACAAAGCACTCTTAATTTCTGCTAATTGCAATTAATATTAATTTAAATTACAATACAGTTTCATTTAATTGTAAATAACATGAAATTAAGTGCCTGAAAACAGTTCAAATATTCTAATAAAGTGTATTATTTCCATAATAAGTAAGTACTCTTTTTAAAAGTATGCTAAAGTGTACTTCTTTTTCACAAGGGATAGTAATACATTTCCATTAATAGATTTACATAAATAAGCATTCTAAAGACTACTAGATGTTCAATGTAAAATCTGGAAGCAGAATCAGCTGGAAAACACTACTTTTTTTGTATGTTTTACCAAAGCATCATCAAACACTCATACACACACACCCACACACTCACCCACACACACACACACACACACACACACACACACACACACACAGCATGACATTATGAGTGTTCTCGGAGCTCGTAGGATGAGGCTGAAACTAAACTGACAGCTTACATGTAAACCCAATATAACTCCGGTCATCTGGGTTAACAGTGTCAGATGCAAACAGGACAGAACAAGCAAGAAAGACTTTTCTACAGTGGTGTGAAGATGATGATGATGAAGATGATGATGATGATGATGATGATGGTGGCAGGGTATTAAAACATCCCCTTAGGCCACAGCTCTGAAGTGTGAAGGACAACACTTCACCCAAACAAGCTGCGTCTTTCTGACATCTGTGATGAAGAGAAGTTATAGTCCACAGCTGTGACCGAATAATGTCTGATTATCAAAGTCTTTAGACTGCAGTTGTAGACAAAAGCGCAGTAGAATCGACACTATAAAGTGCACTCGTTTGTTCTCCAGAATCGACAGGGTTTGCTTTATAAATCATTTCCTGTGGTTGCGATTCCTGTGAGCATATTCAGTTATCTTTTGTGGTATAGCACATATGGATGCGGCTTCTGCATCTCCACAAAGACTATAGCTAAAGTGAAATTTGAAGTGCATTGGAAGATAACCTCAGTGGCTTTGTTTGTGCTCCCCTCGTCTTAGTGTCCTGTAGCTGTGTTCTGTAAATGTTTAGTCCATATCACCCCATCAGCTGTACTACAGAGCCCGTGTGTTTGAGCTGACGCTGAACTAAACAACTCTTTTCTCTCCCGCTGCCCCATAAGTGCCTATCACTGGTAAGTGTGTGTGAAGAAACGCCTCTGTCCTGTTCAGAGTGCTCAACTCTGGGATTATATATGCATTTGTGAGGTTTTGCGTGTATGTGTCGAGTCCTTTGAGCTTAGCATGTACAAAGGTTTATTGAAAGTTCCCAGTGCGCATTCGAATAAAACTTTCCCCACTGCTTCCCCAGACGAGAACCACACGGCGGCGGCCGAGAACAGCCGACTGCTGGACATCCCGCGCTACCACTGCGAGGGCACGGAGTCACCCTATCAGACCGGACAGCTGCACCCCGCCATACGGGTGGCCGACCTGCTGCAGCACATCAATCTGATGAAGACCTCCGACAGCTACGGCTTCAAGGAGGAGTATGAGGTTAGACTGTGACACCGAAACCACAGAGAAACCGGTCACAAAGGTCGAAGCTGTGTGCACATAGACCAATGATGAAAAAATAGTGCGGGGAAATGTGAGAACGTGTGACGGAAACTTAAGTGATCGTAAAGTTGAAGTGTGTCTTACCTGCTCAGCTCGAGTTAATTGGAAAAATAAAGGCCCGGATATACTCAGGTCAAAGTTCTTTAACATTCTTCGCTTTGGGGTAAAAATAAGTTTGAAAAACCTTTGCAGCGAAATACTGTTAGCGGACATCCACACTGATGAGAGCGACGTTTAGATGAATATGTATATGTGCTGCGCGCTGTCCTCTCAATAACAGAATAAACACAACACAGATGGCAGCGCTGAGAAAACAGCAGTTCAGAAAGCATCTGATCATAGTGATGTGGATGTTTGCAGCAGCTCTGAGATTCAGACTCCTGTCACGTCATGTTTATTCGTACAATAGATTGATTTAAAACAGCAGATTTACAGTATTAAACATGAACGACAGCACCAATTAGAATTACAGCTTCAGTTTCTACTATAAAGCGGCTCTTCAGTGTGTTCATGTTTTTACTCGCATCTAAACAGAAGAAATGAACCGGAGAAGATTTACACCTCAAAGAGGGTGGAGCCTTAGAGCCACACCCACTTTTACATCATCACCACAGACCAATGGTGTTTACCAGCTGGAGTGAACTTTTTAGCAAGGTGTTTCGAACCCCCAAAACAAACTTTTGGCCTGATTTTAGTGGCTTTCGCACCGGAGGAATCTTTTCACAGTTTCTAGTTCTAATGGCGGAAGTACCTGGGAACGAATTTTAGCTCTAGGAACGTCTTTTGGGGGAATTAAATTAGCTCCTACTTCAGAGTAGGGTCTAACCCAGCACTACAGGAACTGACAGTGACATAAGTGTACATTGATCGGTCGAATGCATGCCATACGAAACAGCACCTGCCATTTTTAAAAAGCCGTGTAAATACACACAGTTTACACCACAAAAAACATACAGAAAGCTAATGTTAACGGCATTTACTGGTCGCATTGTGTTCTTTTCTCAGCCTCAGTGGTATGTGGCACTGCAAGTTGTCGTAGGAGATTCCTCTCCTTTTTGCTCTTTCCATCGCATAACTTATACATCTACATACCATCAAGAATCCCAGGACACATCAAACACAGCTCCGATCACAGCGTCCTCCAGTTGTTGATGTTTCTGAATGGCGCTCTTAAATAACGTCTCTGTCGGCCGGCTTACGTCACTTCAGAGTTCCTACTGATGGTGCGAATGCAACTAGGAAAACTGCCCTGGGGGAACATTTAGTTCTCGGGGAAACCGCCCTGGTGTCTAGTTCCTATAACCACCCGGTGCGAAAGTCCCTAACGTCACCAGTTCGTTTTCAGTTTCATTTAAAGTATATCAGGGCCTTAAAGATTGTTTTCGCAGGTTTCCTGAACCTTCCCCCATTCTTCCATTGTTCGGATAAACAGATATTCCCACCCAAACTATTTTTAACATCTAAGAAAAGACACACTTCACCTTTAACACGAACCTCACCAAGAAGCCGTTGAAAGCGCTCGCTCCTCCACACCATTATACCCACACGTGTTTTGCAGTCATTAGCTTGCTGGTTGCAGGCAAAGAGTGTCGGCGGTTTATGAAACCACAATCTGATCAGTTGAGTTTATGTGCCAGATGCAGCACAATTTCTTTTCTTCTTTTTTTGTTTCGGCTGCAGAGACCGCCTGATGTTTCTGTAACTGTTCAGTAATCAAATTTACATGTGTTTCCAACACATAGAGCAAATTCAAACTACTTTGTAGTGTTGATGTTGTTGAACATGATGAAAATATGAGTAAATTAGGATATTGATGTACTTAAGGCCCTGTTGTCTGTGTTGTAACTCTTTCTCTGTGTCTCCAGAGCTTCTTTGAGGGTCAGTCTGCTTCCTGGGATGCAGCAAAGAAAGAGCAAAATCGAACGAAGAATCGATATGGGAACATCATTGCATGTAAGAGTGTAGGACATTCTCACTTAATATCTGACTCCTTACACTCCTAAAAATAACGTTTTCCTTTAGGTCCATAGATAGTTTTGTGGTCATTAAAGAACCTTTTGAACTTTTGTTCGAGAAAACCAACTTGCACTGGTGCTTTAAGGGTGAACCTATCAAGAAAGAGTCATATTTCACCCCAGCATCTGAAGAAAAGATCAAGACATTATTTTGTGCACAAAGAAAATGAAGCCTGTTTTTAGTAAGCTTATTTTTAATTTAACTTATTTCCCCCAAAATTATCAGTACATCTGGCAGATGCTTTTATCCTAAATGACCTTTGTTAAAGTGGAGCTGTGCGTTTCATCAGTTGATGCGTCGCGTGGGATCAAACCCATGACCTTGGCATTGTTAGCGTCATGTGCTACTCTTTGAGCTGCAGAAACAAACAAATATTTTTTTATAGTGCATTTAATTTATGCTAACATGTATTTTATTGCTGTAGAATTACAAACAAACAAATTCTCAAAAGGTAATTTATCATGGTAATTAGAAAATGTGCTAAATCACCATGAAAATAATGTCACCAAGCAAATAATCTTCTTCCTATTGGTTTTGGGGTGAAATATGACCAGAACATGAGGTTTCATGAGGTTCACCCTGCAAGAGCTCAGAATGGTTTCACTGAAGAGCCTTTATTTTTAAGAAACCTGTTGCGTAGCTCACAGTCCATCACTCATACAGTAAGCAGCACAGTGTTTTTGTCCTGAATCTGCTCTGTTTGGCGCTGTAGACGATCATTCTCGAGTGATCCTGCAGCCAATGGAAGACGACCCCTCGTCCGACTACATAAATGCCAACTACATTGATGTAAGTGGCGATGCCGCCTCCTCCTCCATTGGCGAACGTGTGAGAAACGTCTCTCCCTCCCTCGTATGTGAGGTCTTTTATGCATGCCTTTGTCTCAACTATACACAATTTACAGCTTTCTTTTCTTCCTTGTTGGAGGTGCTTGCTGACTCACTGACATTGTTGTGCTCTCTCTCACTCTTGTGCGGTTGATTTGGGGGCGGTAGATTTGGCTGTACAGGGATGTAAGTATCACTGTAGGGCACATTCAGACACCCTCTCTGTCTCCCCCATCCATCTGCATGCGCCGCTCCTCCCTCCCTCCTCACCGACACACGCCCGGCTCCATCCTGCTGCTTCTGCTCATGCTCTGTGCTCTTCTGCTTCGCTCGTGGACACCATGCACGTTCACATCCCTGGCCTGTGTTTTAGTTAACACTCATGTTTTGGTGTCGTGTGTTTTCGTGGGAGGGGGGGTATGATGTCGGGTCTCCCTGCAGTGTGTGTTTGATTCTGTGTGTGTCGAGATTGACTAGAAAAACCAAACTATTAAAAACATCAAAATTAATTAACCTCGGATAATATTTGTTTGAATTTTTTGCTGCCTCCATCATTAAAAGTTGTAAATAAATCCTTATTTTTGTTTGTCTTGCAGGGATACCAAAGGCCCAGTCATTACATTGCAACTCAAGGTAAATGAGAAATGTTAAAATAATCATGCTTTCTTCAATGACAAGAACAAAAACTGACAGGTGTTTTACTGTACTGTGACTAACATCGTTGAAACACACGGAAAGCTTTGCGTCCTATTTTATCTGATAGACATCTTAAAAAGTGCTCCTCAATTCAGAACCATTTATCGAATATCATTCTAACAATCTACTGTATCCGTGTAACAACAGATGAACAAACTGTCTAAAATGATATCCTTCAGATCACCTGATCTGGTAGCACTGGGGGGATTTTTAGTCTTAAAGTTTATTTAATCATAAAATTACTATTGTTTTGCGTTAATAAGTGCAGCAGCTAATAATATTACATGTTTATTTCTTGGAAATGCACTTTTGACAGTAAATCACTACACTATAAAAAATGGTATGTGCTATTTACTTAAAAAAATTATGGTAACAATATTACACATGATATTTTTGAGTAGTTTTTAAGGTTCGATTCTTTAATGGAATCTACCTGAATAAATCATGTAAAATCTCTTAAATTCTTTAGTCTGTGACACAATTAACTTAATATTTTTAGTGAAATGTCCTTTTTATTTTAAGTTGACTCTCAAAAGTATGTGATTTAGAGTGAATAGAAATGACCTGTTTATATTTTGAGTTAGATTGTACAATTAAAAGACTGTATTCTTTAAGTAAGAACAACCCTGTTACTGCACTGGCAATAGCAAAGTTATCGCTCACTGAACAAAGCAACATGCTCCAAAGTATTAGTGCATGCGGTTATTCACAGCCTAACCATGAGCTCTGCTCTTCTGCACAGTGGTGACGATCAGGACTTCAACATAAAAGTGTCAAACATAACTGAACATTAAACATTAACAGATGTTTCCCTTCACACAAAAACACATAAAATAACACAATATTTCAATATTTACTCTCCATTTCCTGCCATATGCAAAGCATGCTGGGAGCTAACAATGCTGTCTCTAAATAAAACCACATAATTGAGCTAATTGTAAAATGTATCTCTTGGTTTTATTAGTAAAATGTTCTCAATATTTTCTATACAACACTGAACCACAATTTTATTAATAAAATATACACATTATTTTTAATTATCACCTTTTTCATTTTTTTAATGAAAATTACAAGACCGAAGATTCATTTTTTACAGTGTAGCTAGTTGAGATGCAGATATAAATAAATATTATTAACAGTAAAAACCTTTAATTTATTGAGGAAAAAATTTAAATATTATTTTTAATTTCTGGTCATCACATTAAAACTAACATTTAAACTGGATAATATTTATAGTGTTGAAGTGCTGGAAAAAGTGTGAAGCGCTTGAAAGTCCTTGAAAAGTGCTTGATTTTCCCTCTCAAAAGGTTGTATGAACCCTGAAATGAATAATGTAAAAACATTCGACTATTTCTGCCACAATACCATGGTTGCAGTTAGCGTTACAACATTAAATCCATGGTGAATGTTGGTGATTTGTGGATTGAAAAGCCTTGGTTTCCTGGTTTCCACGTCAGCCTGTTTGATCTGATATGGTTTATAACAGAGAATTCTGTGCTGAATCTGAATGCTTCTCGCAGCGATGTTATTAATACTGTGGGGAATTCAAACACCTTCTCACGGGATCTCCCAGAGCTGTGTAGTAACGGTGTCACGTGATCGAGATCGTGCCGTGCTGTCTAATATTGGTCCCAGCTGATAAACTGTCTGCGCTGCACAGCTCAAATGAGTAGCAGTTTCGTTCCGCTTTAGTTTTGTTTCGTTCAATGCTTCTCATATGCAACAGAAATGGCAGCTCTTATCAGTTGTGATCTCTAACAAAATGTACTTGCACCAGCAAGAAAAAAGGTCTCAGTCTGGAGTGATTCTACATTATATATTATGTATCACAGCACATATTGTGCAAGTATATCATAAGGCTTCAAATAGCACAGAATGTTTTCCATGTGTCCAAATGTACATAACTGGATTTTTAACAAAGAAATAAAGTCAGACCTTCGGCTTGCCCACAGGCCCTGTCCACGAGACGGTGTACGACTTCTGGAGGATGATCTGGCAGGAGCAGTCGGCCTGTATCGTGATGGTAACCAACCTAGTGGAGGTGGGCCGGGTATGTCGCTATACTGCCTGCTGAGGGGCCGTTTGTGTTTTTGTGCTCTGTGATGTGACCTGAAGGCCCCTGCCTGCAAAAACCTTTTGAAGAGTGAGCGAGGACTAGTAATCTAGACCACTAGATCATATTTCATCTGCTCAAAGTGACAAAAATGGCTGAATCTCACAAAGCCTGTCAGTAACAAAAATCAAATGAAAGAAAACACTTTTTTGACACTTCTCAAAGGGTTGAAGCATGTGTATGTATATATTGTGTACATTTTTTTGCATGTTGTGGATTCTTTGTTAAATTATATCATCATGCACAAGAGAGTGCATATGAAATGATTTCCCAGCAGTCTTTATGACATAATGGAGCAAATTATCATAGGACTGAACACAGTACTGAAGCTCGTCACTCGCATCTCTAAACAAGATTTAAGCAAGGAATTCATAGTTTTCAGTCATGTGACTGCCACGGAGGCCTGGAGGGAAAAACATGCAAAGAACTGCAGTACAGACCTGTCAGTTTTCCATCTCAAAAGAAAATCAAAAATATGTGAACAAAATGCAAGTTTTGGGCACTAGTGATCCATATCCAGCACCTGCTGCAGTATTTAATCACTCAAAACAGCAGGATGTTCTAAAACACTGTGAAAAACACCTGAAGTGCCTTAATGTACTAAAACAGTGATATTAAAAGATCAAATTCAGTATAAACCTTAATGAAGATGCAGACTATATACAGATGAGATGAGCCCAGAATATGAACACAATGTGTTAAATGGTTAAGTGTTTTCTTTATAATGGTTTTCTTTGGAAAAAAAACGCTTAAAGAGAAACTGTTGCGTTTATATTCTGGGTTCATCTGCCTGTCTGTACATAGTTTTCATCATCAATAAGTTGTATACTGAATTTGGTCTTTTAATATCACAGTTTTGCTACATTAGTGCTAAAACTGACTGGCGGGCAGCGGAGGAAAGCCTTGTTTTGACCTCCAGGTGGGCGTTCCTGTAAGAGTATGACGTCACGTGAAAACTATGAATAAATGAGACTGCTGTGAATCAAGATGCTTTTGTATTGCTTTGCATCGATCGATATGGTTACTGTATTTAAGACAGTTGTTATTAAAAATGCATTTAATGAGCCTGCAACAGCTTGCGTTAGAGAGCATGTGATTTGCAGACGGTGTGTCTTTCTGCTCTGTATTCTACGTTTGATTGGTCTCGTCCTCCTGTAGGTGAAGTGCTATAAGTACTGGCCGGATGATGCTGAAGTTTACGGGGATTTCAAAGTGACGTTTGTGGAGGTCGAGCCGCTTGCAGAATACGTTGTCAGGACTTTCACTCTGGAGAGGGTGAGATTACTGTGACCATGTTTAAAGTTTTATTGTTTAAACCCTTAATCTAAGATCTTAATCTAAGCATTATTGATATTCTGTATCTCTGGAGGAAATATGTTTAATTCTTTTATGTACGCCATATACAGCAGCCCCGCAAAGTATTTGGACACTTTTGAACACTTTTTTTCCCATTTGTAGTAGATGTGTGAAGTCAGTTCACACAGGTGTGAGAATCACATAAAAGTGGGCATGAAGTGTGAACAATTCATTTGTGCATGTTGTCATTTTCATTAAAAAATGTGCCTCTTAATGTTTAATCAGACTCAGACTGTCATAACTGTAAACGACGGTCTTCTCTCAGGTGACGTATACATATATAAACTCTTACATCTATTGTTTTAGCAAAAAAGCTTTGCTTTTAAAATGCGCTTGTGCATCTTTCTTTACTTTGCAATATCGTATCATTAGTGTCCAGATACTTCTTGGGGCCAGTGGAATTGCTGAATGACTTGATATATTTGTATATAGTTTTTTCAGGAGGTCACTGTTTTGTGGATGTTTTCCTTCATTTCACAGAGGGGTTTTAATGAGGTGCGAGAGGTGAAGCAGTTCCATTTCACTGGCTGGCCCGATCACGGAGTGCCGTACCACGCTACAGGACTGCTGTCGTTCATCCGCCGAGTCAAGATGTCCAACCCTCCCACCGCAGGGCCTATCGTCGTCCACTGCAGGTACTGCCACCGCCCACACTCACCTTTGAGCTGTAAGCGTGGAGGTCACGTGAACATTCATGGTAAAGATCAGTGGGTAAATCTGTGGTGTGTGAGTAGAAGCAAAACCCATAAAACATGGAAAGCCATAGCTTGTGTTAATTTAACAGCTTTCATGTGTAAAAGTGGCTGCTGAATGACAAACGCCATTCTAGCTTGAAGACAGAATGAACAATTTTAATGAACATTTTAATGAACAATACAGCAACAGAAGATCCACAGCTTGACATTTTCTCTCCTCTTCTATATATAGTTGTACTTGTCGGCTCGTCTCTCTGTTGGATGTAGAGCCATTTCTGTGATGTAGAGGAGAATGCATTGTCATTGGTTAATGACATCATTTCCTGTTCGTACCACAGCTCATGTGCATATGCGGAGGGTCTTGTGGTCGGTTCTGTCACACATTCATCTGCCAGCGTCCACATCTGACAGTGTTGGCCAGTCACGGCAGCTCTGATGAGTCTCTGAGTTCTTTGTTTCTGCCAGATGTGATAATTGGGCCAAAAACCATTTTACCGTTTTATATTACCACGTTGCTTGCTGTTCGTGCCCCAAGAACAGGATGTGGTCTCATGTGCATTGCTGCATGCAACAAAAAAAAAACAATCCCATGATGCAGCTTTCTTTTCCTTTCAACTGGTTAGCAGTCTTTGAATTGTTACTGTCTTTGTTCTCATGGCATTCTGTTGACAGTCAAACGGCTGAACGGTTTCAAACGCAGATCATCCAGAGTTTGTGATGATTTGGTTGTACATCAGCAGAGGACTGAAGTGGCAGTAAAGATGGGCCATGATGACTGACTAGTGACCCAACAAACTAGCAGTTGATTAGTTGTCTAACACATCTGGATTGTTTTAGCAGCAGTGCTGCGGCATATTTGTCCTTATAATTCAATACTGAAGTTATACAAATGTGAGGATACCGGCTGATTTCGTGTTTCCGGCTGCACGTGTTTCTGTGCTCTGAAGAGCGTCACAGGATTCTGTTTACACTGTAAATCACAGACATGACAGAGTTTTGCTCAGCGCGAGTTCTGCATGCTTGCAGATCACTTTATTAAAACCAACAAAGTGCAAAGCCAATGTAAATAAGAGATTTTACTTATAATTACTATTAGCATTAATAATTAACTAACATATCTATTTTTTATTATTTAATATTATTTTTTAAAACTTAAATAAATAATAGGTAAACCATTCAACCATTATTCCCCAATAATTGACATGAGTATGAGACGGCCAATGATTGTCTCCTGTTTGGTCAGTGCGGGAGCCGGGCGGACAGGATGTTACATCGTGATTGACATCATGCTGGACATGGCAGAGAGAGAGGGGGTGGTGGACATCTATAACTGCGTCAAAGCGCTGCGCTCCCGACGAATCAACATGGTTCAGACCGAGGTATGTGGCCTTCTGAAACACAAGCAGTGACACTGATTATTTTCTCCCCATTTCATGTGTTTTTAGGATGCCACTAGTTATAAAATTTAATATAATTAAATATATGAAATAAAACAGATGCTTTGACTTCCTCCAGAAACCTTCCCTGTAAGCTAAAAGGTTTGAATTACCGTCTCAAAGCAGCCGTCTGCCAGTCTCTTGTTCATGACCAGAACCTGAACGAGCACATTTACTGGCCTGCAGTGAATGAAACCTCAGTCTTGACCACTAAGGGCCACTGTTGCGTTTCTGCAGTATTTACCTACAAAAAAAAAAAAGCAGTCATCCATGGTGTCAGTAGCTAGTAATCTGCCTTGCTGCCATGATGCATTTCATAGTGTGGGCTGCTGCTGTATGTAGTTCTTAATTTAAACCTTTATGTACAGTATAATGCATTATAAAGGTATAATGTATGTTATAATGCATCATATCTTTTTATAAATAATTGTAACCAAAGTTAAAATGCATTATAATATTTGCAGATTCCTCGTTACATGTGAAATCGGTTGCTTGACGTGTTTTAATGTTATTTGTGGTTACAATTATTCATGAGAACATACAATGCATTATAAGGTGCATTACAAGGCATAATTAATGCATTAATAATACTGTTATAATGTATTACACATAAAGGCTTTGAGTACAGTGTTCCTGAAGTATCTTTTAGTTTTGCAATTTTGCTACAGTGGGACTCAGACGTTACTCCATCTTTTACATGTTAATCAAACCAATATGATTGTTGTCCTGAAATTCAAAAATGAAAGTACAGCAGTGGCCAAAAGTGACAAAAATTATGGATAAATGCCATCTTCACCTTTTATTTAAACATTATTAACAATTTATTTTAAAGATTTTGTAGTCATATTGCGTAGTTGTGCTTGGAGTCGATTGTTTTATTTGTGATAATAACACAATGAAACATGACAACAACATTATTTTTGGTCAGGCTGTCATACAAAGAAATTATGAACAAAAACAAGAGAGAACCAATGAAATATTAATAACTGATTATGTTTGTCAATGTTTGCTTTTTTCTGTCAGCTTTTTGTTTTTCTGGGGGGGTTTTTGCATAGCAAAATAAAACCTGTTTGCCTTTTTTGCCAAATAATTTTGCCAGATAAATACCTTAACCAAGTTTAGCATTTTGTTTTTCCTTCATATTTAAAATATAATATAATATTTATAATATAATATAAAATATTTTCCTCATATTTTGATGGTTCAGTCAAACTTGTACGGTCATTAAAATCAAATCTCCTCTCTGGACGTCACTTTTGTCCACTGCTGTACATGTATAGATGACACATAACCCCTGGTTTCCCTCCGTCTCTCAGGAGCAGTACATCTTCATCCACGATGCCATCCTGGAGGCGTGTCTGTGTGGCGAGACGGCGATTCCCGTGTGCGAGTTCAAAGCCGCATACTACGACATGATCCGCATCGATTCTCAGAGCAATTCCTCTCACCTCAAAGACGAATTCCAGGTACATAAACATGATGTTTTTTATTATTTATGGCAGTGCTTCTCTACTGGCTTTACTTCAGGACCCAGATTTTACATTGGAGACCCAGCACGCTACCAACAATCAATACTATCTGATCAATATTACTATGAACTGCACAGGCCCAACAATATGCAGCATTCAGTTTCTAAACACCTCTTGAATCAGAGCGCAGAACACATTGTCCTCATTTCAACCTGTATATAAAGTCTGGGTCGTATTTTTTTAATCTTGTGCAGTTTTGTGATCGCTTTTAAGGTTGAAGCATGTCACACAGCCTTTTGGCATCTCGTTCATTTGACTAGAATTTTCCATATGACATGAAAAATGAATTTGTGCCAAAATCCCGTAGAGTTTGATTGGAGCTCTGGCTTCCGTGCTCAGCAGAATCGGCCTGACCTGCTGTTGTCCAGTCTTTTGATGGTCATGTGTCCACTATGTCCTGTCCAGACGCTGAACTCTGTGACCCCTCAGCCTCAGCCCGAAGACTGCAGCATCGCACTCCTTCCTCGAAACCACGACAAGAACCGTTTCATGGACAACCTCCCGCCGGACCGCTGCCTGCCCTTCCTCATCACCATCGACGGAGAGAGCAGTAACTACATCAACGCAGCGCTCATGGATGTAAGTATTGCCTCCGTCTTGTCTTCTAGAGACCTCGCTGTCTCTCTTTTCCTCGTCTCCTTTGTGTTAGACACACGCTCTGTTCCAAAACCCATTGAGCTGCCGACCGAGGCGACGTTTGAGGCCAGCCGCAAGGTAGGCAACTGAACTTTGCGCGCCTTCCTTCTAAGATATCTAGTTTAAGTCAACATCGCTTGTATTGGATCAGCCAGATCAGTGAAAAAAATGGTGGAGGGGTGTGTGTATATACATGCATTACTTTTAGAACTTAAAAACGCATTGATAACAGTTCAGTGTAATTAAATTGAATTATTTACCCCAGTATTCATGCTGTGAGTTCTTAATGCTAATTAAAGCACTGTGCTGTTGGATTCTCATTGAAAACACTGAACTCTATCGAGTGTGTCGTTGTGGATCAGTCGTTTGTGAGTTTTGGATCGCAGCTGCCAGTGTAGACAGCGAAATCGCTCACTGGATTTTGGAACGGAGCTACAGAAGGCTAGAGACAAATCCAGGTGGCAAGTCCTTCGAGTGGGACAGATGTTAGCGTGAGCCACTTTAAATCCTATTCCAGTTGCTCTATTATACGATTATCTGTCTTGAATTAATAAAGCTTTCAATTAGCTTCTTTTTTGTATCATAATTAATGAATTCTTCTTGATGGCTGTATGTGGTCCTAAATTGAAATTTCCATAATTTTTTTTTTTTTTTTTTAATATAAAATAAAGTCCAAACTATTTTGGTAACCTTATTGGAAAGGGCGAGGTAAGTGTAACTGTGGATCTCTTGCTTTAATTTTGTCATTTATTAAAGGAGAAGTTGACTCAGATTCTGTCATCATTTCTCACCCTCGTGACATTTCAAACCTGGATGTTTTCTTTCTTTCTGTGGAACACAAGTGGAGATGTTTAGCACAGTGTTTACTCCATAAAACAAAAGTAGTCTATACCACACACACTTGTTGAAACTTTTCCACCCAAGGAAACATGTTTGATTTGAACACGAGCACAAATGAGACTTGAGATACTGCTGATCGTGTTTTGAGAGTCACTGCATGAATTCATTAAATGCTGCCTACAGATTCTTCAGAATCTCTCTGTTTGTCTTCCACAGAAGAACGAAAGTCAGGTCTGGAATGACATGAGGGCGAGTTTCTAATCTGAGAATGCATTTGTTCAGTATTTAGACTGTGTGCTCCATCTCCTAGAGGTTCATGCGTCATGGCTGTATGCGTAAATAAAAATCAGCTCGTGTCCGTCTAATGTAGAGCACTCTTTCAATGCGCACAATGTTCTGTATATCCGAGAACGACATGTTCATTCAGTGACGTCTTCACAGCCAATGACCTTTGACCCTGGGAGATGGTGGTCTAACACCCAGAATCAGCTAGTTTGCCAGCTGAACTCAAAAAGTTGTGATTTTAGAGGGTAATTTTAAATCGCTTCCTCGTACACTTCACAAACTCTTGGACTTTTTTTAACCAAGCCGTCAGAAGAATACCAGGTAATTTCTGATTCAGCTCTGCCTCTGTTAGACTGGATTTGTTTCGTGGCTTTAGTGGTATGTCAGCACTTTCCATTCAACCTCTCTATATTGGGTTTGCTACAGCATGCAAAGAAAAATGAATGCATTTAATCACTTTCAGAGATGTACATTTATCACACTGACACACCGACAAAGACACACACACACACACACACACACACACACACACACACACACGTTTACGTCATTCATGTCCGAACGCTCACTTGTGGTCCTTGCATGATCATACACATTCACACATCGGCCATCCTGAAAACACTTCCATCTTTGTCTTGGTTGTGTGTAAGTGTCACAAAGCGAGTGTTGGCAGGAAGTACATTGTGTTCTGTGTCACGCAGAGCTACAGACAGCCGGCCGCGTTCATCGTGACCCAGCATCCCCTGCCCAACACCGTCAAGGACTTCTGGAGGCTGGTGTATGATTATGGATGCACCTCCATCGTCATGCTGAACGAGATCGATTTGGCTCAGGTGAGATTCAAGCTGAAGTGCATCATATTTTAGATGTTGCAATGTTAAAGGGGCCTATTATGTTTTTTGTTTCGTTTTTTTTACATCATTTCATCTGACTTTAGTGTGTAATGTTGCTGTTTGATCATGAAAAAGCTCTGCAAAGTTCCAGTTCTTCTCTATATCAGTTTCTGAACTCTCTGAAACGCCTCCATCTTGAGTTTTCTTCACAATATTCCTCATTTAAATGATTCATATGCAGAATAAAGGGGCGGGGCCTGGTTGAGTTAGTTAGTAGTGTGTTGAAACTGGAGGTTATGGTAAGGGGCGGGACATTTCCCAAACACCAATCACAACACACTGCTCCAGCTGACCAATCAGAGCACATTGTGCTTTTCAGAAGGAGGGGCTTCATAGAGACAGGAACTAAACAGAGCGTTACTGACAGACTGGGAAGAGAGGAGCTGAACAATGGAGAATATGAGGAAAATAAAACAATAAAACATTCAAGCAGGAAAACCTGTTCTAGTAGAGCCCAAAAACAACATCAAGACTTTAAAAAAGGGCATAAAAGGTTACTGTAGTGGAAAGAGACTACTGTACGTGTTTGCTGAGAGTTAATGTGTGTGTACAGGGTTGTCCTCAGTACTGGCCGGAGGAGGGAATGCTGAGATACGGCCCTGTACAGGTGGACTGTATATCCTGCTCTATGGACTGTGACGTCATCAGTCGTCTTTTCAGGATATGTAACCTGACCAGAGTGAGTTTCTCACACATCTCTGAAACTCATTGCTTTTAAGGAACAAAGCGCAGAGACGTACATCTGTCTTGGTCGGAAGTGCATCATTATATTGACGTGTGTGTGTGTGTCCTAAGCCTCAGGAAGGTTACCTGATGGTCCGTCAGTTCCAGTACCTGGGATGGGCGGGGCATAGGGAAGTCCCCGCCTCCAAGCGCTCGTTCCTCAAACTGATCCTCCAGGTGGACAAATGGCAGGAGGAGTGTGAGGAGGGCGACGGACGGACTATCATACACTGCCTGTGAGTATAGACGTCAGTCACGAGCACGTTTGTGATGTTAATGGCATCAAATCCTCAAAATGCTTCGACACAGTTAAGCTAATATTATATATTTCATCTGAAATTATCAGTACCTGCAGTATTGCCTGTGAACAGACAGAAAGTTAGACCGCAAAGTCTACTCATAATTTCCAATAATATCTTGTCAGTATTTCCTGTCAGTCTGTGAATGAACCGTCTCTCTCACGCTGATATCAGATTTACCCATAATAAACATCACATGAACAGCAAATCATGACCGGTCCTTTTACACGTCAAGTCATGTTTATTTATGAAGCACTTTCACTCTTTCAAAGAAGCTTTACAGAAGAAAAATGTTAATAATAATGACTTAAATTCTTTAGCATACTTTTAAAAAGAGCACTTATTAGAGAAATAACATACTTTAAAATAACACACTTGTGTGAGAGTAAATGTTAAATGTTTCTGGACACTTACTTGCATGTTAATTGAAATTAAATAAAATGTATTATAGTTTCAATTTATATTAAATACAATTAGCTGAACTTTAGAAGGTTTTTGACCCACTTATGTAAACACAGCTTTATATGCAATTTCTGTTGTCTTTGAAATATTGTCAAATGTACTGACAAACACTTATGTTAACTAAAATATACTTTAATGTCATTTCTATGGAAACTTTTTTATATTTGTAATGATGAAGTAGCAATTTAGTACATTTAAAATATATGAACTTTAAATATAATATCAAATGACACACTAGAGTTCAAATTAATGTCAAGTGCTTCACGTGTGCTTTAGTATGTTAAATAAGTGCACTTCTTCAAAGCATGACAAAAGATTATTAAAACACAATGATTTAAAATGTACTTTAAAGTAAAACTTTAATTTGACATTATTACAAGAGTACACTTTTTAAAAGATCAGTCATGAAATTGTCTCTCTTTAAGTGCACTTAAGTGATCTTTACTTCATTAATATATTATTATCTGCAAGTACAATTTCTCTTGAGATTTGAAGTACACTACAAGTGCACATTCAATACAATGAAGCACACTTATTGTTCACAAGGGAACTCGTTGCTCTTGAGCAGGTTTCTCCATGAGAACTGACCCTGCGATCACAGCATCATGTGATGATAGTCTGGACAGAGGGAGTCACACAGTGGTGCAGTATGGGGAAAAACACCCGTTTCTCATTGACATTTGTGTGTCTGCAGGAATGGAGGTGGCCGCAGTGGGATGTTCTGTGCCATCAGTATTGTGTGTGAAATGATCAAGCGGCAGAACGTTGTTGACGTCTTTCATGCTGTGAAGAGTCTGAGGAACAGCAAGCCCAACATGGTGGACAGTCCGGTATGAACGGCAGCTCTCGTACAGCACACTAACATCCACACGCAGTTTACCTCAGTCTCCAGTGTCACCAGACAGAGGAAACCGTTGTACACTTTATTTGGTGACACGTGTTACATGTACTTACTCCAGTAATAACAGTAAATTATGTGTAATTACAAGCAACCAACCCTAACCCTAGACTTAACTCTGTAGTAAGCACATGTAGTTCATTGATAGTACTCTAGTATTTGTGTAATTACACTGCAACTACATCCCCTTCAAATAAAGTGTAACCTCCTTGTATTTTTGTCTTCTGTCCAGTAAGAATATCCCAGCATCCTTTAAACAAGATTTACTTTTATTTGAGAAGCATTGTGTATGAAAAATATCTACCGCTGACAAATGATTTTTTCTAGCTTTATGCAAACTTGTAACAAAATATTGTGGAAAATAAACTATTTAAAGGGGACCTATTATTCCCCCTTTTACAAGATGTAAAATTAGTCTCTGATGTCCCCAGAGTGTGTATGTGAAGTTTTAGCTCAAAATACCCCACAGATCATTTTTTATAGCATGTTAAAATTGCCACTTTTTGGGGTTGAACAAAAACGCGCCGTTTCAGTGTGTGCCCTTTAAATGCAAATGAGCTGCTGCGCTTGGGCGTAAGAGGGCGGAGCTTCAAGAGCTCGTTCTCCGGTGTCAGGAGTCAGTCAGGACGCGTTATAATGTCAGAAACTGAATATATGCTGCGTGGAGATAGATCAGGTATAGTTTAGTTTAATTATGGTTATAACTTACATTGTCTTCTTGTTTTTATCCACTATATTAGTACAAGCCTGTTTACCGATGAGTTTTATAACATTTATTGTACTTCACACAAAATATGAAGCGTCCGTTTTCACTCTAGAAAATAAACAAATAATAATAAAGTGCTCTCACCTTCATTACTGCCGTATCCAGTATCGCTCTGGAGGCTGTAAGCTGGATCATGAACAGTTTACTGATCTGTCCTTGAGTAACACATTTTTAGCTCAACCTCTGTTTTGTATTGTCCCTTTGTATTGACATTCGTTCACAAAGCAGTCCGGTGTGAAAAGATTTGCGCAGACATAAACGAATTTCGGTAGAGTTGAGGGAGCATTTTCTTCGAAAATAAAATGAATCCACCTCGTCTTCAGCGGCTCAGATTTAGGGAGTAAATGGAGAGAGCTCTGTGGATTAATCCATCCAGCTACAGATCATCTAAAACTCTTGAGAGACGTTCTCGTGCAGCAATGGCGGACTGTGAACTCGCTGTGAACTCGCTCAGGGCGGTTCTATGTTAAAACGGCAGTGTCTGTCAACATTCGTGGGCGGGGCCTGTGGCTTTTGTGATGTCACACTGCCAGGGATCTGGAAACGGCTTGTTCAGAGACACTGCTTATGATTTATGGGGATTAAAAAAAAAGGAGTGGTTGGATTTTTATCATTATAGGGTGGTTGTGTACACACACTGCCAACACACATTTATAGCCAAACACCATGAAAAAGTGAATTTTGCATAATAGGTCCCCTTTAAGGCACATACTCTGAAAACACAAGTTTGCTCCTCAAGTCAATGTATTCTGAGATATTTTTACTGGAATCAATAAAAATACTGATTAGGTAAAAATATTTGTTAACACTTTAGTTTAGAGTCCAATTCTCACTATGAACTAGTTGTTTATTATCATGCATATTACTAGAATATTGGCTGTTTATTAGCACTTATAAAGCACATATTAATGCCTTATTCTGCATGATCATATTCTACATCCCTTAATCCTAAACTTAACAACTACCTTACTAACAATTAATAAGCAGTAATTAGGAGTTTATTGAGGCAAAAGTCATAGATATTAGTGAGAATTGGACCCTAAACTAAAGTGTGACCCAATATTCTTTGCAGTGTAATAACAAATACTTTTTAACAGAGACTAGCACTGAAATTACACACAATAAATACAAGTAAAAATGTACATAAACATGAACATGTAATATCGAATAATAATCTAATTAATTTGTTTAAAAGCACATGTCTCAAGTTTTATTGTTTTTAAAAAGCAGAGAAAGAAATCTTGGCCACACTTTACAATAAGGTTCATTTGTTAACATTAATTAATTTATTAACTAACATGAACTGACATTGAGCAATACATTTGTTACAGTATTTATTCATCTTTGTTAATGTTAGTTAATAAAAATACAGTTGTTTATGTTAGTTCACAGTGCATTAACTAATGTTAACAAATACAACTTATGATTTTAATAATGTATTAGTAAATGCTGAAATTAACATTAACTAAAATTAATAAATGCTGTAGACGTATTGTTAGTTAACTAATGTTTACGAATGAAACCTTATTGTAAAATGTTACCAAATTCTTTTCTATTTTATTCTCATTTTTTATTTATTGTATTTCCAAATTCATGTTTTTGTGTTAGTTGTCTATCTGGAGTAAGATAATAAACGGTAAACAGGACTGACAGAGAGAGAGTCGCTCCATCAGATGTTTTTCAGGGCTTCACAGTTTATGATAAGCTGTTGTGGTCTCAAACATCTCACCACATCCTCTGTAAAGAGCCAGTGTTTCTGCCAGGCTCATATTGGCACTTGTTTTGCCAGAATCTGGACTTTGTTCTCTCAGGTGACAGTAAAGCTCATGATTTCCATTGTGCTTTGCAGGAGCAGTACCGTTTCTGCTACGATCTGGCGCTGGAGTACATCGAGACGTCGTAATGAAGACTCGTCTCTGTTTCCCACCCAGACCGCACACGCTCAGCTTCTTTACCTGTCAATCAAACGGGCTGTGACTGCCGTGTAAATGTCTGTGCATCCGTGTCCATTTTCATGGGATTCAAGTGCCGGCCACCCGGTCGAGTTCATGTATTTTTGTTTTTTTATATATTATTTTTTTTACAGCCATTTGAAACACTAAGGCCGAGCTGTTGCATGCTGAAGACGTGTCTGTCACTGTTCCTGTTCATAACATGTATAGCTGTACTCGTGTTGATGGACGTCGTGTTGAAAGGGAAGCAAACTCTGATCAGGAGCGTGAGAACTGCTCTGCGCTCTAATGGCTGGCTTATTATGTTTCTTCTTTTCGTTTTTGGTAGCAGATGATGACCATAAGCCAAAGACTTGTGTAAATATGTCTATAGGGATGAAGCACATTGTTTGTATTTATTGTTTACTTACATTTTTGAAAGCTCAAAACAATCATTATCATTCCCTGTTTAGCCTGGATTTTCACTGCAAACACTCTTTGTATGAGATGGATTTAAGTAGTGTTATTTTTGGTTGTATTTGAAAAGTGTATTTTTCCTTTTTATTTGAAATATTTTACGTGTTATAGTGATTTGTTTTACGTAACGATTGTGATTTTTTTCATTTTCTGAGGAGATCTCCGAGAGAGAAAAGAGAAGAGCTCTATTTTTTCTGATGTTTTCACATTTGTATTGTGCTGGAAATGAAAAAACAAACAAACAATGAAGTGTATGCATTAAAAATATATACAGTATTAGACTCTAGTGTATTTAGGATCAAAGCCAATTTAAGAAGAAAGTTGCAGCCAGTATTGATGCTGATCAGACATTTTATAGAAAACAAAACAACAACAATAAAAAAATCATCATGTGAAATAAGTTATGTATTTTTTGTCTGTAGTTGTTGGCTTCATGGCTGTAATACAATGTCAAATAGTACAAATACTTTGAATAAAAAAAGATATGTGAAAGAATGTGTTTCGTCTGATTTGAAACTGAAACATTTAAAACGTTGTTTGTTGAAATTAATGTGGAGAATTTTTCCACAATATTGCTATAATAAATGGTCATTTTGACAGTAATAGACTGTAAAATGCTACAGTAATTGGTTAAGAGTAAGTTCCATTACTACTGTAAATCTACAATAGATCTAACCTTATATTTCATGTCATTTAACAGTAAAACATTGTTAAATGTACCGAACAACCCGTTATAATTTACAGAGAAAAAACATAAAGTTCCCTGTGTGACGCTTTACATTTGATGGGTTTTCACTTTAATGATTATGTTTCTTCTTATTTGTTTGCTATGGGTTGTGTACATTAGGGTTTTATGTCTTATGTTGGTGTGTGTTCATCTTCAGTGTTTCCCTCAGCTTGAGCTTGTGATGATCTTTGATTCATCGTGTTTTTCTCTTATTATGGTGGTTGTAAGTAAATGTTAAAGTACAGCGTGGCTTTGCTAATTCAGTATAAGGGCTGTTGGATTTACCAGTTAAAAATGCGTTTTGGTTTTTTAATAATTAGTTTTAAATGGTAACATCTACAGGTATATGTTTACTGTATTTTTACAGTTTTTTGGGCAACCACACCTGCCGTTTTTTTTTTTTTTTTTTTTTTTGTAAAAACTTCAGGATTTTTTTTTACAGTGTAGTAAATGATTTTTTGTGTAATGACACAGTGGTGTTGGATGGACAATAGTTTGGGTGATTTGGATCCCTGTTTGTTTCGGCTTAGCTTTGGCCCTGATGTCATGAAGTCAGGCAGAGGATGTGGGATTTGTGTATGTCATAGTATTTTTGCAGAATACCCGGTGCAGCTTTGCTTAACAATGCGTTGGGTTGTGGTCTTCGAGCTGAAGGTGGCTTCCTGTCCTCCTCCGCTGTGCAGGATGCCTCACAGCCTCGCTCTCAGTCTGCACCTCTGAGCTCAGGGGCATCTGGAGGGCCAAAGGGCATCAGGATCTCCTCCAGCGTCCAGCCCGCCGTTCTCCCGCTCACTAGAGGTTTTATGGACGAAGCCTCGGCTTTCAGCCTGTCCAGAGCTCTAGAAGCATCTCCTCCTGAACACAGCAGAAGATGGCTACAACACTGCATGAATTCACACAGTTTGTGGATCCTAAAACTTTCCCCCGAGTGCTTCAGATCCAGTCAGGATTTTACTATCAAGGTAAGCGTAAGACGCACAATATCTGCTCTGAATTCATCTGCTCCTCGCTGTGGAATAACAGCTGTAATTATGCATTTTGGATGTCGTAATATCTAGAACCGTCTCACTTATTGGCCTAGGTGGTGCTTTTCTGCCGAGAAACAAACTAAACTGTTGAAATGTTGAAAAATGTCTTTTAATAATTGATAAGTTTGCTGCTTCTTCTTTAAACAAATACTTTTTTTATAAAAAACAAAATAGACAATGAAATCCTGTTACGCAATTTGGCTTTGAGGACGAGCACGTTTTTACAATATCAGCTTTGGCACTGCATAAAACTTCTTGAAAGTGTATATATATATATATAATATATATATATATATATATATATATATACAATGTTTTAATGACAATGACATCCATATTTTTTTCAGTCTCTTTATTATGATACAAACAGAAAATACAGGAACTATATACACAAAGTGTAAAAAAAAATTCTGAACAAAATTTTAATCTTTAAGCAAAAGTCAGTATTTAGTGTGACCTCCTGTAACATGTCTTCTGAACTTCCATTTTCTCAAAGAAGAAACTCTGAGCAACTTCTCATCTGTTTTCTTGGCCTTCCAGTCCTTCTGCGTTCTATTAATGTTTGAGAGAGTCGGTTCCTGCTATTGCTCAAGTGTCAGGGGAGGTCACTACATACTTGCCACTTTAGCATATAAAAACTTATTTTCTGATTTATTTTTCCCTGTTTTTTAACACTGCATGCAAATTTACTGTATTTTCTGGTTATGTTCTAATAAAGAGACTGAGAAATAATTATATATGGTTGTTATATCATTGCTAAAACAACATATAATGGTGGCTTAAGTCTTTTACACAGTACTGTACTGTACTGTCTATATATATATATATATATATATATATATAATTTTTTTTAATCAACTGTAAAAAGTCATGATTTTTAAATGATTGAGCAGTAATTTAAACTAGCAAGAAAAATGACTATGACTGAAATTATCAGTTGAAGAAACAAAGAAAGTTTATTTTCAAACCACACGATATCAAGAGCGGAAACCAACTTTTGTCTGATCTTTTTCTAGCTCTATAATATGCCCAATGTTCGTGATGTCATTAACTGCATACTGCATTTTTAACTGCTCAAAATGGTACTTCACTCCAGTATTGTGTAGAAATAGTTTTACTGCATTCACATGGCCTGGAACACTGAAAGGTTTGGAAGTATTTTAATGTGAGTCTTTTTCAGGCTGCGTGTATGAGATGTTTGGAAGAGAGTGCTCTCTTGCGACTGGAGATCTGCTGAAAGTCATTGAGTTCGCCATCACCAGATTCACTGCGCGGAGCTCCAACAACACTGAGATCGACATCCCAGTGGAGTATCCAGGTACCGAGACACCAGACTGAGTTTATAGAGTATTCTTAAACTAAACCCCATCTCATCATGCCAGCTTTACTTCTTTCTTTTTATGTACAGATATTTTTTAATTATTTTATGCCACCCTTTTCAATATGGAAAACAACTTTCCAAAACAAATTATTTGTATCTTTGATTTGCAGGTGATCTGGTTATTGTTGGTTGATGTGTGTTTGTTTAAAGCGGCAGAAGAAAACTAAACTCAGTAGCAGCTTCTACAGATCAGCTGCTTTACACAGAAAATCTGTCAAATTCAGTTGCAGTTTTGTTTAGTTTTTTTTAATATCTTTAATTTATCCCCGTGTCATCAGTTGAAAATTTGTACATGTTTTTATTTTGTTTATGAATTAACTTCAAAATGAATTCTGATGACGATTCTCAATTCTCAACACAATTTCATAGTTTCTTTTTTGAATAAAAATGTTTAAAATGAACTATTTCAAAAATATTTTATTCCAAAACACCAAAAACAGTCATACATCAAATGCAAATACATAAAAACATAGACTAACACCTAAAAAATAAAACTGTAGAGTATGCGTGTGTGTGTTACTTTCACAGTCGTGTCAGATGTCGGCTTTCCATTTTGTTCAGTCTTTGTGGGTCCAATTGATGTAAATGGAGGAAGTCGTGTCGCAAATCTCCCCGTCTGCTCAGCCATGATAATCTATTTGTTTGTTTTTTATATTTTGATGAATGTTTTGAGTAAATTTGTCACAAGTGAATTATACAACTAAATTAGAGAAGCTAGTGAAATTATGATTTTTCTAAATCAATTTCCTGCATCCTTTTTCTACTGTCATCTCCGGCAGGTCGTGCTCATGTATGATAGTGATTTCACCCCTGTAGGCCATTTTTAAGTGGTTGAACTGAGAGTAATACAACTTACTTCATGTTACAACCATCCCATTTCTTAAGACCCGGCTGTTCGTATTGCACTGAGAAGATCATTCCTCCAGCGAAGAACAATTAATGTTTTTCTATGTCTCTTGGTGATGAGTGTCGCTCACTTCTGGACAGTGTGTAGATCTGGTGTAGAAGTCAGAGGAAGTGTGATAGTGTTCTTCACACAAACATCAGGTGTTGTGAACCTGGTGTGATCAGCGGGAACGCATGCTGTCTTCTTACACTCATTAAAGGCCAAACGCTGGTGTGTTATCAGTTATTTGCAGAGGTTTGGTCCTACTGATGATATAAAACCCAAACGTGGTCTGTGAAGGTCAGCTGCTCATCACACACAACTCTAATGGGTCTGAGTTAGAGATGATGGGCATGTAACTAGTGTGAAAAAGTGTTTTTCTTTTCCATTGGTCGTGTCTTAATTTGCCTAAAGTCCCTTTAAGGCGAGTCATTTGACTTGGCGGCCATCTTTGAAACGGGCAGCTGTTTCAGTCATGCAAGTGCAGCTCTTATATCTTTGAATGGGGAAACATTAAATTCTGTTAAAGCCTAAAAGAAGTTATACTCCACATTCTCTATGCTGTCACCAATTTTAGTCTTATAATGGCTGAATTTTGGCTTTGTACTCTGTGTGACAGGTTTGTTCAAACTGGTGTCTGACAGCCAGCCGTACCGAAGCATAGAAGAAATAGCGGTCTCGCTGAAGATCGGCTCCCATCGGCTGGGCCAGCCCGTGTTCCTCAGCGGTCTGGAGATTCAGCTGCCGCAGGGCGTCATACGGGAGCGAGACAGCTTCAGAATCACTGCCGTCACCCACGAGCTCAACGCTGGACATGTGCAGTGCGAGCTGCTTCACAGAGAGCCCCGGTTCTGCTTCAGCCTGAGCTTCTCCCAGCAAGGCCACTTTACAGAGTGCGAGGACGACCAGTTCTATTCCCTGAAAGAGATCGCGGAGTGGAAAATCTCCAAAGGCAGAAAGAGGACTGTAACCGAGGTCAAAGCTCCGGCCAAGAAGGACTTCTTGTTTTCCAGTTTGTTGGAGAATGTATCTGGAGAGCTGACGCTGACTCCTGTGTATGAACTAAAGGCTGTTTCAAGCCGTGAGTATGGCATTAGTTTCATATACTAAGTCTTGTTTACAGAGAAATCTAACGAAATTGAATGAGCTTTATGCTTAAAATGAAAAACACTATTTGCCAATGTCATTAGAAAAAAATTGAATTGTTTATTTCTCTTTCTTTTTTACTATAAATCTCTGAAAACAAGAGATAATATAATGTCTGTTTTACTTCTCAAGTAAATTTATATTGTTTAAAGGACATTTAGAATGTGTTCACAGCAGAACCTGATTTCTCCAAGTGCAACATGTTCAACATCTTTGTTGATCCTGGAACATTACAATCAACCAATCAGGCTGTGTTTCCCGTACAACGACGTCACTCGCTGCTAAATAACTTCTTTAAATGAATCCGTTTGAGATTGAATTAATGGTAGATTTTTTGCTATAAATTATGGACATGGCATCTGAGGACTAATACTCAATCATCATGTCGTTCTTACGTAAGAGAGCACGTACGCACATGTGCATTCTTCAAAAACGGTGCTTAAAATCTCTTGACAAACTAAAATATGTAAATGACATTTGTATATATTTGAAATAAAATATATACATTGTACTTAATGTCAGCTTGCTTATTTTGCTCAAGATAATTTTAATCCACATGTCAAAAAAAAAAACAAGAACCTATGCTTCTAACCACAGCTCTAGAGCTGTCGCTCCGACCACACAAGTGTGTGAATGCTCGGTTGAACTATGGTTTCGGGAAATACCAAATCGTTGAACTATGTTAGTAACGACGGAACTTGTGATGTTAGTTGGCTAACGATGATTTTGGGAAATGCACCCCAGATTTGAAAGACAAGTTTACAGTTTTTGTCAAGTTTAGGCTTACAACCAGGGTTAGGTGCTTCTACATCAGGGTTATTCATCTATCCTTTCCCTCTGATTTTAGGGAGAAGTTATGTGTAGGGTCAGGTTTAGGGGTAGGGATATGTTTAGGATTAAACATTTGGACAGGAATGTTTTTCCAGGATCAACAAAATATGTTGACCCAGGACGTGCGTGTTCACACTTGGACGGTTTGGTTGGATTAAAACAAACTTTGGTGCGATTGCTCTGTTAGTGTGGTTCATTTGAATAAGTATAAATGCTGCCATCCGAATAAGCGGAAAGATGGGTCTCGATCCGCTTCCAAATAAACTCTGGTGTGGTTTGACTGAAATATGAGTACAACCCAGACCAAAGACATCTAAAACCAAAAACAGTTCACAAGTTCACATGTACATAAAATCAGATATAGTATGCTTATTTATGACTCCTTTACACTTTTTAAAAACTCTTTGTGAGTTTCAGCTGGTAAAAATACCATCATATGTTCACACACACAACGAGCGCATTTAGTCCAGCAACAACATTGTTTTGGATACTCGGAAATTCCCGTTGCAAAATATATGTCTTAAAAACTGTTTTTTGAGGGGGGGAACTGTAGGTTTGGTCTTAAAAATGATGATCTGAATGTTAAGTGAATCAGAACTAAATGTATCTTTTTCTGTTTTGGTCCGGAAGATGAATCAAAAAAGACTTGCTGGGAAAATCATTCATGAAACACGAGTTGAAAGAGTTTCTTTGTAAAAAAAAAAAAATGTTTACAAATGGTAAATTTGTACATTTGTACATAAATCATCATATTCAATTCAATTAACATATGTAAGCTTTTAGGTAGTTGGCTTACACAAAAAAATCCATTCTGCTCATGTCTCATGAATAAAGCCTGTTGTTTGTGTGTGTGTGTGTGTGTGTGTGTGTGTGTGTGTGTGTGTGTGTGAGAGAGAGAGTGTGTTCTGTTCCATACTCTTTTAAACTTGGACTCTTTCTTCCCACAGTCAGCGAGAAAATTCTGCTCATCCCATCAAATTTGGATGTGGAGGTAGTGGATGTGACAGAACAGTTTGATTGCGACTCCTTTGTACAGCCTCTCTCTCTTTCGGATGTTTTTAAGAGGCCTCCAGAGTTTTTTCCTGTGGTGGCCAAGTTGTCAAATGAAAGGCATTTCAAGCTTTCGCCGGAGCTGGAGTCCCTTTTCGATTCCAATCAGGTGATCATTCATCATGCTTTTTATGCCAAACGAATCCTGGCCTCGGAAACGTGCCGTGAATCAACGAGACACTTTCTTATTCCAGAGTCCTATAACGGACGCTTCAAGCGCCGGCCACGGCAGTTCCCCACCGCCTACGACCTGGAGCGGGCACGCAGCGAGACCGAACAGATACGCGTGGTCGCCACCAGAGAGTTCGAGTCGGTGTACAACGGGCTTGCTTCTGTTCAGGCTGGAGATGAGTTTATAGTGGCAAAAGGCAAAAGCTGTGCGGTTTCACGCAATGGGATCGAGAAGACAACTGATGCTTTTGAGTGTCTGAAAGTCAGAGAGAAAAGCCACGGGACCGAGGTGAAGGAGCCTGTGTGCCTCCCCATGTGTTTGGAGGGGGGATTCATGGAGCTTGTCAGGGACAAGCGCCAATATACCATTGCGGAAATATGCAGATGGTTCCCGCTGCCCTTCAACGTCAAAGTGTCTGTGCGCGACCTCTCTTTGAAGGTGGACGTTTTGGCTGGAGTGCCTGGTCTGCGCATTGAGGAGGAGATCTCGGACCCTTGCCTTCTTGTTTCAAACGATGAGCTCTCAGAGTTCAGGGAGGTGCCCGTAAATCGTACAGACTTGATCCTTAGCATAAAACAACACTGGGCTGGCGAAAATCCAAAATATAGTGCAAAGTCAGCCATAGAGGAGATCTCAGAGGACTGCTACTACACACTGAGGAGGTACGCTGTCGCTACTGTTACACCCCCTCCACGGCCTCCGAAAAAACCCAAACAACCTCCACCGCGACCCCCCAAGATGCTCTCATCCAGATCTGAGAGCGCAAACAGTGAGAACTCCAACTGCTCTCCAAAGGTAAGATTTTACCATAAGATTTTATTGCTTTTGGTGTTATGGGCTTCATGTTCAAATCGCAGCCTTAAGATCCATGTCACATTTACCTTCGCCTGGAATCGGCTTGATGAAGAATTTCATCCCTATGTGATTTCCGGTTCCCTATGCAATTTTCATGTGAGGTTCAAGTTTGGTGAACTATGGCACCAAAAATTGCTGCAGCAACCAATCCCTGACAGCCACATAGTGTTGGCCCAGATCCAGCCCACATCTGGTCCACATGTAATCCGCATGTACCAGAAGTGGGCCGGATCTGGGCCAACACTACACTATGTTGCTGTCTGGGATTAGCAAACCTCTTGGTTTGGCAGTGAGCTCTGTGTGGAAAAATATTTGTAATTTAGCAACAAAACACAACTGAAGATCCACAATGGACGAGGATCAATATAAAATTATCCATAAAAAGTTGATTCACTTGTTAGCCGGTAGAATAGCTTTGGATGTTTATTTTGCTGTCATTATTCTTTTTTATTAATCATTGTACATCCTTTCTTTCGCCTGGTATTTCACTGTAAATGTGACCGCACCTTTGGACGGCACACGCACAAACCATTCACAGACATCTGATGCATACTGCATACAAACACTGCACGAGCTGACTGAAAACACCCATTCCAGTCTGATGGCTTTCTACAACGAAGGGTTTCATCAGTCTGCTAGGGAACAAACGTGTGTTTATGATGAACTAATCACTGGATTTGAAAGTAGTTCTTGGATTTGCCAAAGTCTGTGGCTTCACATGTTTGAAAGAATATTCAGAGTTTTGTTTAAAGCCCTTAGAATCAAGTAGCCAAATGAAATATATTGGTGGCATGTGTTTCTTACGCCAATAATCAAACTTCAGGCTAAATGAGACTCAAACGAAGCCTAGTGCAGAAGTTCCCTTCATAGAACTCTTGTAAGTAAAAAATACTGAAGCATTAACATGCTTTGAAGAAAATACATGTTAAATTTACCCATGTTACACTGTAAACCCTAATGCTTAAAATAATTAATAGGTTTAAGTAGGGCAAACTCAAATTAAACAAATTAGTTCAATCAACTTGAACTTTTATGAGTATTTAGAACTTTCTTTTTCTTTTGAGTTCACAAAACTCACACATTTGAATCTGAATTGTTTCATTGCTTTGAGTTCTATGAACTTGTTTCTTTTAATTTAGACAAACTTAAATTTACCTGAAACTGGGCTATTTCCCAGCATGCTTTGTCATGGCACTCGAAAGGTATAATAAATGCTAAAATTAAATTAATGTTTTTTGTGCAAGATTAATGTTAATTGGGAGATTTAGTAGTGTTTAATGCTTTGCTATGCTAATTTAGAAGAGTTTCTGTTTTTGTTTTTGTTTGTTTGTTTGTTTGTTTGTTTGTTTGGGGTAAATGTTTTATTTATTGCTGTACTCTTTTTTTCTATGCTATGCTAATGGTATCAAAACATTATGTTACCAAATAGCATTTGCTAAATTAGTTATAGCTAGCTAAATTTCCACTACTAGAAATATTTGAATTGAGATTACATGACAAATTTAAGTTAAATATATGAATTAACATACTCAAAATTTTCAAGTTAAGGAGCAATTAAAATGTATGAATTGAAATCTGCCAGTTCTGCTTACTTAAACATTGAATTTCTTAACTTAAAAAAATGATGTAACTGATTACCTCAAATTTTTTGAGTTTTGCCAACTTATTCGGGTTTACAGTGTGGGTACTGAGTTACACTGCAGAAATGACTTTTTAAATTGTATGTAGAATATAAGTGTGTTTTGTCTTGTACACTGGCAGATATTTTATAATTTGAAAAAAATCAGCCAATGCACAATACATGGATATTGGATGATGGTTATTATTTTAATAAAGTCCATCCTAATTATAACTATCATCACATTAATTGTTGAACACCCACAATGATGAAGTAAACCTACATCACAGAGTAATCAATAATGCTAATAACATCATGTGGTATGGGTCTCAACTTTTGTGTTAAATCGCAAAACTATAAACACAAAGACTAAAAATGAAAACATGACTATTATACAGTATATGATGTTAATTTACGAAGGTATTAATTTGACAAGATAAAACCAGGTTTATGAAAAATAAAATGTCACACTTGCTTTATTAAATTTATTGCCATTATTATGCACACAGTAAAAAATATCCAAAGAATTACTTGTAAAAAAGGCCAAGACATTCCAGAAACGATCTGTGAACACTCTTCATCTCACTTAAGCTGGAGTTCATCATCAAAATGTTTGCTTATTATCCAAATAAACAAGCAGATACAAAACACATAAGAACACAAACACACTGTCTTTCAGTCTGTAGATAGAAAGGCTCTTGAATAAAGAACATTTCATTATATTAAAAATGATTATTGAAAATAATTTTAATGGTTGACCTACAAAAAGACATGACGGTTGAACAGCTCAATTCTTATTTCTATTGTCTTGGTGAAATAGTCTACCAGAAGGCGCTTTACACTCCTACAGGTACTTCCTGTATGGTTTTATAAGTGAACTCTTCTGTATTATCACTGTTCTCCTCACTGGTGAAAGAGCTTCTCTGAGACAGTTATTTCCCTGCAACCATTCAGGTTATTTATTGCTCTGCATATAAAATAGTGAAATGTGCATTATTATATACAGCTTGGGTGTTTTATATATGTAAAGAGATCTCTAAAAATATTCTGACATTAATTATTGGATTTTTCACATTTTGTCTAAATTTTACACTCATAGACATTGTAAATGAAGGAGACGAAAAAGGGATAGAAAGATGTAGCAGGGACCCTTTTTTACAAACTGTATAAAACTGAGTGTTGCATTTTAAGCCTGACCTCAATAAACTCCTATTTACTGCTTATTAATAGTTAGTAAGGTAGTTGTTAAGGGATGTAGAATATGATCATGCAGAATAAGGCATTAATATGTGCTTTAGAAGTACTAATAAACAGCCAATATCCTAGTAATATGCATGATAATAAACAACTAGTTAATAGTGAGAATCGAAAAGTTTTACCATATATATATTTATATAACAATAGGATTGTTAAAATGTTCAAAACAAAGATCATTCATTCAAAATCTGCTGTTTGATGATCTGTTTGTCAATGATTTGTACTAGGAGTGTTGGAAAACTGTTTGCTTGTGAAAATAATACCAAAGCAATTAAAATACTGTATTACAACATTTATATTCACTTATTATTTACATCATGTAATTTCCTAATGTTCTGTCATCCCTGTAACAGAGTCTTCGTGTTGAACCTTTTAAACAAGATGACTTCATGCAATGCAGTGACTCAAAAAATGGAAATGACAAAAAGATTCCCAGTAGTCCAGACACACTTCCAAAACCTATCCTGCAGAAAGGTAGGAACATTCAGCAACTTCCTCTTTAGTGTTTATCAGCATATGTTAAATGTGAAGTGTGTAACGTCTGCACCACTAGCCTCACCAACTGGAACCGCAAAAATAATGACTATTCTCAAACAGGTTTCCTGAACACTTGCTCTATCTGCATTGCTATTGGTTGAGTCAGCTGTGACGGCTGACAAAAAAACCTACTAGTTGCTTGTTTTATAATTAGCTCTACATATTTAGGTTGAACATGAGGAGGTATTTTAACACGCTTCACCTTTAACCCACTGTGTTTTAAGGCTTGTGTGTCCTTGTGTCCTCACCCAAACTTTGTGTGGGCGTTTGATTCCCCCTCAGCTCTCGCCAAGGGCAGAAGTCTGGACGACATATCCATTGGAAAAAACGAAGATGACGACACTGATGTGCACGATTATGAATATATAGATGAGGATCAGCTTGACAACATAAGAAAGGCATACAACGAACAGCATATCAACATGGGCGTAAAAGGAAAGCCGAGTAACACGATATAAGTATACTGTGGAAACACGACACGGTGCAACAAACAAAGAGTTCACTATGTTCAAAGTCATTGACCAAGGCTTATTTATTTAATAATCAAAAATATACATTATTATAAAAATGATGGAATGCAAATAATTTATTAGGTTAAGGTCTTTCAATGTTTTCAAATCCCATTGCAGAAATGCACACTGTGATTTTTGGATTGCTTTTCTTAAATGGATTAATACCAAGCTTCGAGTAAACAGGTTAAAGTACATTAGTTCAGAAGCACCTTTGTTTGGTCAGTTGATGGTCTCCCTATAACAGGCTGGACATTACTTAACAAATCCTTTTAAAGCTGGTTCTACAAGCACCCGTTCTCACTCATGCCGTCTAACACTGCCTGCATGTCCAGGAGAAACACACGTCACTGATGCCAAACGCTTCCTTTAGCGTCTGTTTACCGACACAGGGCGAGCTGTTCTAATCTGAGGTCACGTTTGTGTGTCAGCCAAATACTATTATTACATTTCAATGACATGATGAATTACATTTATTGGCATTGGACAAAAATGCAGTACTGATAACAAAGCTGTGAGAAACTATGTTTTTTTGAGGTTTCCAGCATAATGCCGTTGTATTTCTCCAGGCTGCAGATGTACATACTGAGAACGGGTTGTGGATCATGTTGTGTACTTTATTTGCCCATTCATTCTGCATATTTGTTTTGTTTTTTTATGTACGCCAGTGGAATAACTGGAATGTTTAGTATTATTGTTAACATTAGGTTAGATTCATCACAGTTTTTTGTATAGTCTTGTACAGTCTTGTTATATAAAGCCATATAAATAAAAAATGGTTGTATTTTTCAAGTTTTTCCACAGTATTTAGTGGAGGAAGACATGTTTTTGTGCATTTTGTCTGGTTTACTGTGAATAAATGAGATGGAAAGGAGCAGTGTTGGATTTTATTTCTCTTTTTATTAGTTAAAGATGCGAATGGCACGTTTACACTGGTGGTCATGGAATTAATTAATAGATTAATTAACAGGTCTGTTTTTACCCAGTTTTTATATCTGTCGGAGACTGTGAACTGCGTCAGCAGCTGGTGCCCATCTCGGTCAGGATTGACATCAGACTGGTACCAGGGAACTTGGGGTCGAGAACAAGGTCATGGAGAAGGGCTTGACCTTTCTCCCGAGCCTGAGCTGAACACATGGCACTGCGCCAGAGATTCAGCAGAGAACCGCCTGTTCAAAACACGATTCATCATCACTGATGTTTTCATTTGTATTAAAGACATATTGCAAAAATATTTGAAAAATTAACTTAGCCTTGTAATCACTTTCATTCTGAACTTTCATTGTATGAACAAAAAACAATGAGGTGAGATGACAGGGTTTTTGGGCGAACTATCTCTTTAAAGCAGAAGGAGGACATATCAAATACTAGACATTCTCAGATTCAAGTTATGTAACCAGTTTTCGGTCACACTTTAGAGTCCAATTCTCACTATGAACTAGCTGTTTATTATCATACATATTACTAAGATATTGGCTGTTTATTAGTACTCATAAAGCACATATTAATGCCTTATTCTGCATGATCATATTCTACATTCTTTAATCCTAAACTTAACAACTACTTTACTAACTTAACCTTACTTAATAAGCAGTAATTAGGAGTTTATTGAGGCAAAAGTCATAGTTAGTAGTGAGAATTAGACCCTAAACTAAAGTGTGACCCAATTTTCATTTTACTCAAATTGTTTAATGGATAAAAAATGAATGTATTATAGAATAGAAGCATTTTCCCTGGTGGTCTCTGACGTTTGGACCCCTGCTGTATAACCTCTCTCCCACCCTCTAATATTCTTACCAAGCAGTTTATTCACACTGCTCATCCAGCTGAAAACATAGAGTGTGTGGTTCTCCTCAGCGCTGAGGTCGGCGATGTTGGGCGGGCTGTCGGACTCCTGCAGAACCCGGCTCGGCAAGGGAGCCATGAACTTCTCTGACCTCTCGATGCTGGCGTGGAAACGAGCAGCTGCTACATATGGTGCCGAGCTGAGCCAGCTCTGTCCAAAGCGAACCTCGGGAGAGGAGTACAGCTTCTGCCTGCAGCCATGATAAAAGAGGCCTTAAAACCGGTTTAGTTCAAACAGAAGGCACCTGCCAAATTGAAGCTGGAAGTGCATCAACACGTATTTGGTTTAGGGAAATGACATGATGTCATGTGAATGTGTTACGAAGCATATATGGACCTTTCACTGCAGGCGACGGTGGCGGTTTCTAGAGATTCCTCCTCTGCTGCCCACATCAGTCCCAGAATCTGATCCTTCTTGTTAAAATCAGTGTCCTCAGATTCACTGATCTGCTGCAGAGACTACAGAGGAACACAGACAAGAGCAACGGTTAGTCCTTGATGATATGTGCCTGATCTGGAGTTACCCACACAAGTTTGAACAACCTTCTGTACGAAGACGTTAACACGGTCAGTATCACAAATTTGTAAGTCACTTTGGAAAAAGAAACATCTGCTAACTGAACAAATGTGAATATTTATTTGCATCCAAAGAGAGAGAGTGACAGAAGCTGAATAATGACACCTGGAAAAATGTTTGCCATTTGGCCATGGCATCAGGGTGTTTGGTGGAGCAGTCTGTGTAGCTGGAGCAGTAATCCTGAGCCATCTCCGCTGGAACCTGAATGTGCACCTGAACCTCACCCTTCCCAACCACACCTGTCTGAACTGCTGCCAGGAACGGAAGCACGGACAGATAGTAGTTTATACCTGCAGAGAGTGTAAGAGACAAAATGAGAAAATACAGGATGGATTTTAGAAAAGGTAGCTTTGACTTTATGTCTATCTAGTGGTGCAAATGTAGAGCTGCACTTACATCCATACCAGCTGAGAGGACAGATGCGAACCGGTTCCGAACTTTCCAATCCACAAGTGCTGGTAGTGGCAGGGCTTGGGTCAATCAACCGGCCTACAATGTAAATTGAAACTTAAGTCCTTTTTTTATATTAACATACTGAACTGAGCTGAATTTCCTCACTCATACATTTCCTCAGCAATTCAATTTCTCACCAAACTCATCCAACAGTCTTTATGGACCTTGCTTTTCAACTGGGGCACCATCAGAAAAGGGTTTAACAGATGAGCCCAAGCCTCCGTTACTAATTCTAAAACATCACTTTAAAACCAACAATGAAGGAACGCTGAGTTGCATCATTGAAGCTTATTGTATTTTATACAACAGTTCATTCTGGTTCTCGAATCTGATTGGCTGAGAGCCCTTTCCAGCCATGCGATATTCTACCAGTATCACCACCAGAACCGTTTCACCGTTTGTATCACTCCGCTTGCAGCATTTCTCACAGCGAGTGTCATGGCGGATGAACAAACCACCATAATTTTACAAATATACTGTTATGTCACAGAATGTGGTTTTAGGCGAAAATATAGTTATTTAGACCTCAAATATGCAACTTAAACATAGCACCTATTTGACAATTTATTTAGACGTTTTGGGAGATGGGAGCTCCGGGTCGTCAGCGGCCGTTCAGCACTCATGTACCCACCGAGAACAGCTTCATCTCAGACAGTCCTTCGGGAATTTGCTGCTGGCTCTTATGTAGATAGTTTAAACATGAGGTATATCATTCAGTATATCAAACGGGATCTTATATTCATAATCACAAAATCAGTTTGAATGTCCTCTGAGGAAAGCGATATCTTTGTCTTTGTCCTTTTAACAGTTAAGGGGATTTCCCATGGCAGCGCTAGTCAATGCATTTGTAAGTTGCATCTTGTTTGAAGCAAAAACGTCTTTGTTTACAAACTTGTTTCAGCCCCTTTCAATATAAAAGTCTTTGCTACTGACTCACTCATAAAGACAGTCTTTGCTGCCACCTAATGGTGTAATAATGTAACTTTCGCTGAAGTAGAAATCAATACCAAATACGGCATATTATTTATATAAAATATCATTTATTGAACAATAATATTTAAATAAACAATATTAGCCGTTATAAAGTATTAGAAGTTTGTATAATAGAAAATAAACAGTTCAGTCAAAAGTACAAAAGCAGCGCTAGTTATAGTACAGGACTTCAGTTAAATAAAAATATAAAGTTATGAAACTTTGTTTTAAGCCAAATCGATGTGCTCTGGAAAAATTAATTGATATACTGAAAATGAATGATACACCTCATGTTTAAACACTATCTACATAAGAGTCAGCGGCAAATTCCTGAAGAACTGGCCGAGATGAAGCTGTTCTCGGTGGGTACATGAGCACTGAACGGCCGCTGACGGCCCAGAGCTCACATCTCCCAAAACGTCTAAATAAATTGTCAAATAGGCGCTGTTTATATAAACGTCACATTTTTGAGGTGTAAATAACTACATTCTTGCCTAAAAACTCTTAAAACTGCATTCCATAACACAATAACATTAGTATTCGTAAAAAATTATAGTGATTTGCTCGTCAGCCATGACACTTGCCGCAGCATATGCTGCAATCGGAGTGATATAAATGGTGTAAGTGTACCTCATAACTGGAACATTTGTCTAATTTGATTCAGATACTAAACAAAAGACACTGTTTAGGTTCAAACAACTCTCACTAGTCATACAGGGCTTGTTTCCTATTGTTCTTTCGCAGTGGTAAATACATCATACCTGATTTGAGCTTCCAGCCCAGCTGCAGAGGAAGACTCCACAGAGGATTCTCCTTTTCTCCAGGGCCCATGGAGCTCATGTAGGGATCCGTAGAATTGATCAGCAGCTTGTACAAAGCCATCCTCTGCAAGTAGTCCCATGGATTTACCTGGATCACCCCGCCTACTGTGGGCAGCTGGGAGAGCTCGCTTGGGGCTTTTTCCCACTGAATAGGAAGTCCATTCTCAGTCACTACTGCTGCCTGGCCGAGCACAGCCAACACGACTACAGCTCCCACCGTTCCGATGAAATCCATATCTAGTTGGGAATCTAGCTGGACTGCTGAAGTCCTGTGGTCAGCACAGGGGCTTTAAGCTAAGAGCAAATACAGGACTTTGGTCCCAAATGGAGACAGGACCAAATGAGTGTGTGGGTGGGGACTGATGCATACAAGAGATATTTTCTAGAAATATTTTCTACTTGTTTTATTTTACATTTTGATGAACAGAAACATTTTCATAATACTGTACACTTAGAGGTACACTTGTCACTCGAAGGGCACTAATTTGTACATTCACGCATTTGGCAGACATTTTTATCCAAAGTGACTTACATCGAATTAAACATTTTATCAATTCATGCATTCCCTAGGAAGCAGACCCATGGCCATAATATGTACCCTTTAGGGGTCAATTCAATACAATACAAAGTATGTGCTATACTAATATATAGAGTAACTGTCATATCTTGTTTATAAGAAAAGAAAATCGATTTCTTACATAATGTATTACTTGAAAGAGCAGTGAGCAACTTGTGTAACGTTTAACTTGACACGATATGGTCAGTGTCATCTAGTGTATTTGGATAGTCGGAGTCACCAGTGCACCAGAGTACACGTGTGACATAACGGTTTCACATCTGTTTCCCCAGGTGTCACTGAGGACAACCAAACATTTATAGGTGCATGCTGTATCGAGAGAGAGAGAGGTTCTAAAAATGGTTGCAACCTTTGGCTTCATCTGTCCATCTTTAAACTGTACACTTGGTGACTGAAAAGATACATTGAACATTTTATGTCTGTTAAAAATGGACAATATATCACCTTAGATCACTTAAAGCATCAGTATTTAATGCATTAAAAAGCTTTTTTGAGAGGTTCTGCACACTGACAAGACCTCACTACTCTAGCAGTCAGTTTCTTCCAGTAGACAAGCGAGCCTGGAGAGAAATTCTTAAAAAAATCTTAAAGGGCTGCTTTCATGTAGAATGTGTTTCCTGTAGATTGTAAAACTGATCCTTTTTTCCTTCTTATTGCATAAAAAAAAAAAGTTATGATTGTGAATTTCAGATCCACATGATAGAATCAGCTGAATGATTAGGTCAGCGACTTGATTGAATCTATTTTGCTGTGAAGTTCTTGGGGAAACAGTATCTTTCTTTGATTAGTAGCCATTGTTCATGATTTAATCCCGTGATTTAAGAGTGAATGAAATGTCATAAGTGTGGACATTTTGTCTCATTGTGATGGTCATGAAACTGACATAAAACTTGTACTCTGGAGCTTGTGCTCTGACTGCTTTAACACTGGCTTTCAGGATCTGCCGCTGGAACAGCACCTCCCTACCTCAAAAACTTTCACCCTCTCTGGTGGACTGAGCACATCCTCCAAGAAGCAGCTGAAGACACACCTCTTTCACAAGCACTTAACCACCAACACGTTCACACCAATGCACTTACACGCCTCTCCTGTAAGTCGCTTTGTCAGGTCCTGCTAAAGGTATAAATGTAAATCCAAATGTCATGCCTTCTGGGTGATCAGTTATGTCAACAGGATTAGGTCTGGGGTTGGACTACTGTATTTACATAGCTCCGAAATGTTATATTTTGATATTTTATTTGGACATTTCAGAATTGTTTGAACTATTGCAACATTTATGCAAGGAAAAAAAAAACTGCATAATATAATCATGCACTTACTGAGCATAAACAATTTCTAATGTACACAAGCACAATAATAACCATGTTGTGATGAACTTTGTGTTGTTTAATTCTGCATCGCTACTGGAAATATCATATATATTGTCAGATTATGCCTTAAAGGGGTCATGAATTGAGAAATCAAAATTTCCTTGATCTTTTGACACATAAGGGCCCAGTTTCACAGACGGGGTTTAGATTCATTAGGACATTTATATTGCTTTATAAACGTGCCTTAAAAAACATTACTGGTGTGCATCTTGAATCTGTACAGTTTTTAAACTTAAAACTTCTTGTCAAGGCATCGTTTAGCATTTAGCAATACAAGCTCCTCTTCTCTTATCGAAATCCTAGTTATTAAAAACCCATTGCTTTGCTTCAGAAGGCCTTTATTAACCCCCTGGAGCCGTATTGATTACTTTTATGATGGATGGAGGCACTTTTTTGAGCTTCAAAATCTCATGCTCCATTCACTACCATTATAAATATATCTCCGATTGTGTTCATCTGAAAGAAGAAAGTCATATACATCTATGATGGCTTGAGGGTGAGTAAATCATGGGATACTTTTCATTTTTGGGTGAACTATCCCTTTAAGCCTGGTTATTAAAGTTATTTTCTTATTTAAGAATATACTGACATACTTGATTAAGGGGATGTTTACACAACACCATTTTCAACTATTAAAAAAAAAAAAAACCTTTTTATGCATTTTGGCCATTCATTTACATGACAACTGTTTTGGGGACCTAAAAAACTTTTGAAAACGTGCTTCAAAGTGCACGTTTTTGAAAAAGATTAAATTAGCATCTCCGCGTAAACTACAAAAACGATGCGTTACGTTTTCAGTCTATAGGCACGTAATGTTTCTTTACAAAGTGACATCGCCAACTACTGGCCTGGCATGAATACAGCGTTTTTGACAACATTGCCATCTGTACGTAAAAAATGCAAAGGAAAAACGTTTCTGTTTTTAGTACATCGTTGTTGTGTAAACATAAGTATATATGCATTTTAAATACACAAAATACAATTTCTGAAAGTACAACGATACAAATTCCTTTTGATTATTTTCTGTCCAGCAAAACACAAATTTCAAAATAATCCAAAGCAATTAAATATGTATTTTAAATACATTTAATTGATTGCCCATCTCTGCAACACAGCATGGCTTTGGGTGGCTACAGAACAAGACATCATAAAAATATTAAGGACAAATCTTTTTTTTTTTTTTACTTTATTAAGAACATTCCTTGAATAAAGGATAACGAACAGTCATTATTGCAAAATATTTATTAAATAAGTATTGATTTCAACTTGTTTTATAACTTTACAAGTAAATTATTTTAAAGCTTCCTATAGCGACAAGATAAAACCGTGTTTCTGACAGTGTCAGAATGATGGCGGAAAAGAATCATGTTTTGCAAATGTATGAGTGTTTATGTGCAAAACAATTACAATAAAATTAAATGTATAAAATAATTTAGGCATGTCAAGACCTCTTGAAGCTGAAGGGTAAACTTTCCCATACTTACCCCTAATTCTCTTTGTTTTATTAAATTAAAATTGAACAAACAAATGATCATTTATAAATGTTCATACATATTCTCTGTACTGGCATGTCGATTACAGTGAGACTAGAATGTGAAACCTAAAAACAATGTTCATTTACAGTGTCTTAATACATTATATGCCATTCAAAATGAGCGTATGGAAGCTTGTTTCCAGCACAAAATAATAAATAAAAAAGGTGATTGCAAATTATCTCACAATTCTGATTATTCTGACAAAAAAAGGCAGAATTTTGAGATATAAACTCGCAATTTCGAGTTATGTAGTCCAAATTGCAAATATAAACTTGCAATTCTGAGAAAAATAGTATGAATTGTGAGATATAAACATTCTGTGGTGGAAACAAGCTTCAAGCAGAACACATCTTTGGGAAAACGGCTAAGAAACTGTGCAGATTCAGCCCTGTTTGTTCGTGGAGCTCTGCTTCTCAGTGTCAGTGTCAGTCAGAAAGCCCCAGTGTCTGAGCAGCTCCCCCCGCTGTCCTGGAGGAGTCCTGAAATACTCCCTCTGCTGATCCGAGTACTTCTCCTCTGTGGGCACCATGTCTCTGTAGCTCCAGTCCTGCCAGCGGAAGTTAAACCTCTCCAGCAGTTCGATCCGGTCCTCCTGTGAGCACACGCAGTCTGGAGGATCCTTCTGCTGAAGATCCGCTCCCGCTCGCACATCCTTAAAGACCAGCAGGGCTCGGATAGCAAACCAGCCACCCAGCTTGGGGTGTATACAGACTCCAAACATCTTCTGTGTAGAATAAGCACAAAGACTTTTAGGAAGCAAACTGACAACAGACAATATCTTTATGTTAGACATTAGCACAGACGTTGAGAAAACAATTGGAGGACTGCAGACCAGCAGAAAACATCTCTACACATGACTGCATCCATAAAGAGTCAGGGAGGTTTTGGGGTTTTTTTTAAGTAAAAAATATATATTTTAAATATTTAACATGTACACTGAGTTCAGTGTTTGCATTTCTCAGATTATTCAAAGATAAATATTTGAATCGACTGTAGATCTGTAGTCTGTAGATCTTTTCTGGCTGACCTTATCAGCCCACGGTGAACTGTGGACGTCTGATTTCTGGTAGTAGTACGCTGCTCCTGAGACGTGGGCGGCAGTCTGTGCGAGAAACTTGGGTCTTCTGCTGGGCAGCATCTCATAATCATAACTGACATCCACAGACTGACTGGGAAAACACTGAGTGAAAACAGAGAGATTAAAACATTCGGTCGGATAAAGGAATAATCAGAACTTCTCAATCTTTGACCCCTCCCTAACATGTAAAATAAGCTGTATATTTTCATGTATAATTATTATTATAAATGTGGAAAATATTTAGTTTCTTTTACATCACTGCATTTTTCTACTCATTGAAGTACTGTTAAATGTAATTTAGATGTATATTAATTATTTTTTTATCAAATTAATTTAATCAATTCATTTATGTAGTTACTTAGTTTAATCTTATTTTATATATTTTACATTTTACACTGCTTTCTTATTTTTATTTAAGTCAAGTTTTATGTATTTAGTTTATCAAATTGATTTATATCAAATGTTTATTTTCATGTATTTATTTTAATCAAATGCATCAATTTAATCAAATCAATTTTATTTTTTTAGAATTTATTTTAATCTGATGTCTTAATTTATTGATTTACTTAAGTTTATTTATTTATTTTAATTATTTTTTATTTTAATCAAATTTATTAAGCTAGTTTAATCATATATTTTATATTATATATATATATATACACACACACACACACATTTTTACACTGCTTTTTTCTAATCTTTTTCACGCATTCTGTAAACTCCTGCTCTAGATAAAAACAGAAAAAAATCAAAGCACAAAAAGAGTCCCGTTACGATGTGAACTGGAATATAAATGTGAGGCAGTGTTACTGCACTGAATCACACCAGCGAGACGCAGGAGGAGACGGTGTGTGCGGCGCACTGATCTATGGGGTCCCTGAGGCCCTCACAGCACTGGCTCCGTAAGAAGGGCAGGAACGAGCGCTCAAACATGGACGGAGTGCTCAGGACCACCACAGCCAGAGTGTCTGCTGGGTAAGGGAGGTGATGGGCAGGAGATAACACTGCATTGTACCAGCCAACCTACCATAAAACAGAAATATTATCAGTAACAAACATACAAACTGGGAGTTTTACTAGTTACATTCAGAGCTGGATTCATAAGAGCATACTGTGTTGTCTAAACATGTTTTTTTTTTTGACTGCTTATGAACAGAACTACAGCTTCACATGGACAGACTTAACATATAATATATGCACCACTACAATATAGAGGGGTGAAATACTGTCATTATCGAGCCTGATTGTTTTTATGATGTTCATGGAGTCAGACATATTACCTTAAAAGGATAAATTTCAAAACCTTGCGCTTTTAAAGACTCACGGAAAGTCCCTATAAGACCCTCCACACATTCACTGGAGATCGCCATTTCTCTTCTTCTCATAATTATCACGGTGTTTTATGGCGTGCTTTTCCGCCGCCTAGTGGACAGGAGTTTGGAGCGTCAATCTGTTTTACAGAAGAGGTTTCGGGCCACAAGGGGGTGCTAGGGGTCCAGGGAAAAGTTTAAAGATATTTATAATAAAATTCGCTATTTATAAATAAATAACCAATATTAGATTAAAAAAAAAAAAGATTAATAAATGAATTAAATAAATTTAAATAAATAATAAAAAATATATATTAAAACAAACAAACAAATAAATAAAACACAGTACAGAAGTGTGTATAAAAAAACTACATTTTTCCAAATAATATTTTACACATATTTAGTTATATTTGTTTGTCACAGTATAAACTGGGGTTTTTTACAAAAAAAAAAAAATTATAGCTGCCTTTTAAATTTTAGGATGGGGGAATCAAGTCAAGTCACCTTTATTTATATAGTGCTTATAGCAGGAAAATTATGTAACAAAGTTTGTTTTGGCTGTACAACAGCTCTAAGAAAATAGTGTCATTGTCCAGCTTAATTAAGTTGATTCATTCCATTGTAAAAATCATTAATAATTTAGTTAATTTATCTATACAGCAGCTCTGGAGAAAACAGTGATGTCATCGTCCAGCTCAGTTCAGTTCAGAGACGCTGTAAGAGCGAGGGGACGTTATTCTGATTCAAGATTATGAGGAACATGAATTTAACACAATAATGATGTGCATGGAAATAATTTAGAATAAACACTGCAATATTCCATTAAAACAACAAAACAAGAATGGTCAAAGTTTTATTTCATCGGGACTTTATGTATTGACAGATTCCTATCAAGTGACACGTATTTACACAGAGTTTAAAATGCATTTACGTTTGAGTCCTTTGAGTCAATGTTCATTCAACCGATTCAATCAAATCCACTGATTCATTCAGGAACCAATAGAAGGGTCTGTCTGCAGACATGCAGTTTCAGACTCACACATGCGCTCTTTGCTTTGAAACACAAGAAATAAAGGAAGTTAATGTTTACAAACAAACTAAAGGCACAGACAGCAGAAAAGACTTTCCTATTAATACTGCCTTAAAATTTATCTGAAAATGGCAAAGTGCTTTACAAGGTGGACTGTTGTTCCTTCACTGTAGAATATATAGACCACTTTATAATAAATGATTAAATCGATTAAAACCTGCTATGTGTCCTTCTGTACTATTACTTGGTGATTTCATCATATACACCCAGTGAGCTTATGTCAGCGTTTGAACATTTCAATCTTGTACAGCATATTAATTTTATTAAATAAATCTATGCATTCCCAAGGCCTAAGCAATGTCTGCTCACTCTTTCACTGAAATACATTGTGAAACTTCTCTCCCTAGCTGAAAACCACAATAACCTTGACTGTCACATTGTTCATATTTCTGTTTGTCATCTGGACTTTTATTTTGATGTGTATTTCTGTTCCATGTTACAGAGCACTGAGCACCAGAACAGCCAGGCTCAAGAACAGGCTATATATATGATCAATTTGGAGTGTTATCAGTAATCAGAGATGCAAGTTATGTAATTTCAGAAATGTACATATACAAATCACGCAGTTAGCTGACAATCTAATAATTTAAACAATCTGTTAATTTAAGGCAGAAACAATGAGCTCATGTAAGTAATAAATACATGTTAACAATGATTAGCATATATAGAAAGATTTGCATTGTTGCATGTTGATCCAGAGTTTGCGTCATCTGAAGTCCTCGCAGGAGTTGGCGTCGTCTCTTCACAGGTGCTGGTCATCTGAAGGTCTTCATAAGAGGCTGGATCCAAACTGAAGCTGATGTACTCTCTAGTCACCTTGGGATTCATAAGATTAAGCAAATATAGTCATGTGCATTTGATCTGATATAACTGGAGTACAAGGATATGAGATGCATTATGTGAACGCTTGGCTAAAGAGATGCGTCTTTAATCCAGATTTAAACTGGGTGAGTGAGTCTGAGCCCCGAACATTATCAGGAAGGCTATTCCAGAGTTTAGGAGCCAAATGTGAAAACGCTCTCCCTCCTTTAGCTATCCTAGGTACAACCAGAAGTCCAGAGTTTTGTGATCTTAAAGAGCGTGAAGGATTGTAGGGCGATAGAAGATCGGTTAAGTACACAGGAGCTAAACCATTTAGAGCCTTATAGGTCATTAGCAGTACTTTATAATCGATACGGAACTTAATAGGTAACCAGTGAAGAGATGATAAAATTGGTGTTATTTGATCATATTTTCTTGACCTGGTAAGAACTCTAGCAGCTGCATTTTGTACTAATTGTAGCTTGTTTATTGAGGAAGCAGGACAACCAGCTAGTAATGCATTACAGTAATCTAGTCTAGACGTCATGAAAGCATGAACTAACTTTTCTGCATCAGAAACAGATAACATGTTCCGTATCTTAGCAATGTTTCTGAGGTGGAAGAAGGCTGTTTTTGTAACATATGAAATATGATTTTCGAAGGACAAGTTGCTGTCTAATATAATACCCAGGTCTTTAACTGTGGAGGATGGAGTAACAGTACATCCTTCTAAATGCAGATTGTAGTCTGAGAGATTCTGTGTACAGGTTTTTGGTCTAATAATACATACCTCAGTCTTATCTGAATTTAATAGAAGAAAATTACTGGTCATCCAATGTTTTACTTCTTTAACACACTCTGTCAATTTGGATAATTTGGAGATTTCACCTGGTCGTGATGAAATATATAACTGAGTATCATCGGCATAGCAGTGGAAACTAATTCCATGTTTTCGTATAATATTGCAGAGTGGCAGCATATATATTGAAAATAGCAGAGGGCCTAACACAGATCCTTGTGGCACTCCTGAATTTACTGACGTTATCTTAGATTTTTCCCCGTTTAAATATACAATTTGGTAACAGTCTGACAGGTACGATCTAAACCACCTTTATTGCCACTATAGATCATAAAATACTCCTAGATCGACTACAAAATTACACTGGTATTCAGTGACAGGCATGAAAGGGATAGTTTACCCATAAATGAAAATTCTGTCATCATTTACTCACCCTCAAGTTGTTCCAAACCTGTATGAATTTCTTTGTTCTGTTGAACACAAAGGAAGATATTTTGAAGAAAGTTTGTAACCAGGCTCCTTTGGGGCACCATTGACTTCCATAGTAGGAAAAATAAATACTATGGAAGTCAATGGTGCCCCAGAACTGTTCAGTTTCCCACATTCTTTAAAATATCTTATTTTGTGCTCAACAGAGCAAAGAAACTCATACAGGTTTTGAACAACTTGAGGGTGAGTAAATGATTACAGAATTGTCATTTTTGGGTGAACTATCCCTTTCATGCCTGTAACTAAATACCAGTGTAATTTTGTAGTCGATCTAGGAGTATTTTATGATCTATAGTGGCAATAATTGAGGCTGAATCATACAACAATGTCAAAGCTTGCACATTTACAATTGTATTTCTGATGCTTTCAATTTTCTCACTGAAGAAATTACTACTAAACTGTAATGGAATATTTTGTTCAGGTGAAATATTCCATTACAGTAGTAGAAATGTTTTTCTCTATATTTCTACTACTGCATTTTTTGCATTATTTACTTTTTTGTTTTCTTACATTATTGTTATATTTAATTGCTACTATGTAATTCCTATGTATATCTGCACTATGTCTGTACTTTGTACTTTCTTCTGCACTGGAAGCTCCTGTCACCAAGCTCATTCTGATTCTGATATTTGTGACTTCACATTTGCTTGTTATTGCCTTTTCTTGTCTTATATATTAAAGCAACCTTGAGTGTGTTAAAAGGAACTATAAAATAAACATTATTATTATTATCAATCCTTTGGTCAGAGGAGGAAAACGAAGTGAATAGAGGAGTTTGTCATTGAATCACTTTGTGGATCAGGAAGAGATGTTAGTCGTTGTGATTCGTTGTGTTTTTTGATAATTTGAAAGTTTTATGGCCATCAGAATATTTTGTTTTATGAATATTTGAACATGCAATATATCAAAAGAAAGAACAGACACTCTGTTTCTAAACAAGAAACCCGTTTTATTCTAGCTTCATGACCACTACACTACAGAGACCTCTCAGAGGCCCTCGGGTGCTTTTTCGAAGACAGGATGATCCCATGATCTGCCCCGCAAGCAGAGTGGCAGTCAATGAAAAATTCCACAAACAGGACAGAGCTCCTTCGGCATGACATTCTGTCTAGAGCTCCTTAGTATGGTTGCCTTCACCTAGCTCAAAAGTAAGGACTTTGTAGCGTGGACATCCTCTTACTGGAGAGCCAGTTCAGCATGTATATTACAAAAGCCTCCACCTGTTTCCGCCCAGTTTCGAACTGGGGACCTTTCGCGTGTAAAGCGAACGTGATAACCACTACACTACGGAAACCCGTGGATGAACGCATTCCGATCATTTTTAGCGCACGCTTGTTGACAACGACTGAAACGACAGACTGCGCAGTGCTCTTAAAATGGCAAAAAGCTGCTACTTTTAGTAGCAAACCAACTGTTTCCCATTGCAGGAAACCTCACTGGTCGTTTGCTTTATTTGTGTGCCTTTTCTTTAAAGAGTTTACACCGCAAATTGCGCAGCAAGTGTACTGATCTGCTCAAAAGAAATTCCCTTAGGAAATGTTGGCAAAAGCAACTCCCTGTCCCGTGTGAGGCGAACGTGAGGCGAACCTGTCATTTTCGGACGGAGACAGAAATCATCTGGCACATGCCTCTTAAAAGGCGTAAAAGGTCCTTGTTAAAAGCCGTAAAAGGAAGAGGAGCTAAATCCTACTGGTGTCGCAAACAGTTTATATTTTCGGTCAAGAGCTCCTTAGTACGATTGCCTTCACCTAGCTCAAAAGTGAAGACTTTGTAGCGTGGACATCCACTTACTGGAGAGCCAGTTCAGCATGTATATTATGAAAGCCTCCATCTGTTTCCACCCAGTTTTAAACTGGGGACCTTTCACGTGTAAAGCGAACATGATGACCACTACACTACAGAAACCTCACAGCGACCCTCGGGTGCTTTTTCGAAGACAGGGTCATCCCATGTTCTGCCCTGCAAGCAGAGAGAGAGTGAGAGACAGTCTGTGTAAATTCCACAAACAACAGGACAGAGCTCATTCGGCATGACAGTCTGCATAGAGCTCCTTAGTACGATTGCCTTCACCTAGCTCAAAAGTGAGGTCCTTGTAGCGTGGACATCCTCTTACCGGAGAGCCATTTCGGCATGTGTCTTAAAAACAACTCCGCTTGTTTCCGCCCAGTTTCGAACTGGGGACCTTTCGCGTGTGAGGTGAACGTGATGACCTCGACACTACAGAGACCTCTCAGAGGCCCTTGGGTGCTTTTTCGAAGACAGGATCATCCCATGATCTGCCCCGCAAGCAGAGTGCCAGTCAATGAAAAATTCCACAAACAGGACAGAGCTCCTTCAGCATGACAGTCTGCCTAGAGCTCCTTAGTATGGTTGCCTTCACCTAGCTCAAAAGTAAGGACTTTGTAGCGTGGACATCCTCTTACTGGAGAGCCAGTTCAGCATGTATATTAGGAAAGCCTCTACCTGTTTCCGCCCAGTTTCGAACTGGGGACCTTTCGCGTGTAAAGCGAACGTGATAACCACTACACTACGGAAACCCGTGGATGAACGCATTCCGATCATTTTTAGCGCACGCTTGTTGACAACGACTGAGACGACAGACTGCGCAGTGCTCTTAAAATGGCAAAAAGCTGCTACTTTTAGTAGCAAACCAACTGTTTCCCATTGCAGGAAACCTCACTGGTCGTTTGCTTTATTTGTGTGCCTTTTCTTTGAAGAGTTTACACCGCAAATTGCGCAGCAATTGTGTACTGAAGTGTACTGATCTGCTCGAAAGAAATTCCCTAGCGTGGACATCCTTTTACTGGAGAGCCATTTAAAATCCTAAAACACATAAAACTCATGCATGAAAGGGTTAATAATGTGCCATTTGTTCTTCATATTAGTTCACAGTGTTGTTGCAGATGAAATATAATGCAGATAACATTAATTAAATATATTCTTAATTAGGTTGGATGTTGATTATTAATAACTCAAATCCTTTTCATGATGTCTCTACTAAATAGTAGGTTTTGCGCACATCCACCATGTTTGTAGTTCTTTTTATTCTTGTTTGTAGTTCTGAACCGAATCCTGCTCCAAAGCGCAATGGAGTGTGTGGCCATAGCCGTTTTGACTTTTATTCATTTTCAGGATATGAATTCTTGATATCAACAATTCAATTCTTGATATAAAGAATTCAATTTTTACTAGTTAAAATGCTAATTTTTGATATCAAGAATTACATTTCCACTAGTAAAAACTAGAATTCTTGATATCTGTAACCGTATTATCACTAGTGAAATGTCACCTTAGGCTGCCATTCAAATTCAATTGCTGATATTAAGAATTGATTTCTTACTAGTTGAAATTCCAATTTCACATATCAGAAATACAATTCTTACTAGCAAAAATCATAATCTTTAATATCAATAATTACATTGTTACTAGTAAAAATGCACATTTTTGATATTAAGAATTCAATTGGCACTAGTTGAAATGTCAGTTCTTGATATCAACAACTGAACTGCTACTAGTAAAAATGTTCGTATTTGATATCTGAAAATGTATTTCTGATATCAATATAATTTCAGATATCTAAAATGGCTTTCTTACTAGTAACGATCGCACATGATATCAGAAACTAACATTGTCACTAGTGAAAATCAAATTATTGATATCAAAAATTAACATTGTTACTTGTAGCATTTCAGTTGTTGATATTAAAAATAGATATTTGCACTAGTAAAAAAGTAATTCATGATATCAAAAATTGTGTTTTGTACTAGTGCGAATTCCTGATATGTGAAATTGGAATTTCAACTAGTAAGAAATCAATTCTTGATATCAAGAATTAGCATTTTAACTAGTGAAAATGTAATTGTTGATGTCAAGAATTTATATCCTGAGAATGAATAAAAGTCAAAACGGCTTGCCATAGAGTGTGCACGCGGACCCACGCTTCGAAAATCTACCGGAAATGGTATACTATCCGGGGACTTTCGGTATACTCTTTTCAACATATTATGTCTCCAAGGAGCACCAGTTAGTGTTTCAAGACTAGGGTGGATAGTATGTGACGCACGGACGCAAGTGTGTGTGTGTATGTATGTTGACAGGCCCAGGTGGGAGAGCGTCACGTTACGTGTTTAATATTCATTAGCTAAGCCTTTTCCATAGTAGGATTCGTGAATTCGCTTCCTGCAAGTCCAGAGTGTTTCTCCACCCCCTGAGCGTGAGTTGTGCTGAAGATAATAATAGAAATAGGGCAGGGTCCAGCAGACAAACGCGCTTCAGCCGAGAGCGATTTCACAACTTAAGTATGACATAAACGCAATGACAGGAACCTAACCCTAACGACAGGACCGAGGAAATCTGGTGCTTGATGTCTCGCTGGAGTTCAGCGATCAACAGAACTGCTTTACTTCGGAAACTACGATTCATGCGCTCCGATAAATGAGCGCAAGTTCTTCGCAAACGCTTCTGTTTCAGGACATCGATGAATTTCCAGGAGTGGGATATCGTTTCTTCGAGTCGTGACGTGCGCGTCCACGAACAGTCCTTGATCTCTGCAGTTATTCTCTTCTCACTATTTCTCCCCGTCCAGACCTGTGCACTGCTAAGCGGATTTTTAGATTTTCATCTAAAATGAAACGATAATCGTCTTTATTGTAGGTTGTTGGTGCTGATGACGTCAGGCTACTTGTATTTGTTTGTTTGATGCCACTATAGCCACCAGGAATGACAGCTATGAAGTGTGCTGGTTGAGCAGCTGTATTGTTGGGGTTGGACACATTCAACAAACTGATGAAAAATGAATTCAGATCTGGAGGCCATTTCTCTTTCTGTACCTTCTCTCTGCCAACCCCTAGACATGATGGGAGGTAATGCAGAATCCAGTTCTGGTGCCGGGACCCTCTGGCAGGACCCCTCCATCTGTAAGAGTGCCAACCCTGGGGTCATCAGTTTGCCCTCAGACACCTTGTTGACCACTAGTAAATGTAAGAACCGAGTCGTAACGGTGGCCTACGTGAGGAACTCTGAGACGAGCCAACATCTCAGCCCGGAGAACATGGCATTGCAGTGTCTGAAGGATGCTTGCGACGTTGTGGGGTGTAAACTAGATGTTGTTCCCTTTGGGAAGCTGGACTTTGGTGAAACTTCAGTTCTTGATCACTTTTACAATGCAGGTAAGTCTACTGTGAGAGTCCTGCAATGCCATGTGCTAAATCAACACAAAGTTTGTTGACCGCTCAAATGCGTGGTAGTTGCGGCCTTTATCGTGTATTTGGTTTCTTTCCTTCTCTTTGGTTTCTATCTTGTTTTCCAGCTCTCACCTTTTCCAGGAAAGTTCTCAGAATGAAGTGAAATGTGATGGTATCATACCCACAGCCCAGGGTGGAGTGCAGCTGAATGGAAAGGACGTTTTCTGTAGTAGCTCGAAAATGGTTGATCTGCAGCAAAACCAGTTAAAATGTTTAAAGTCCACCAAATCGCCATAACCAGAGCTGTGTTCATTTCTTTGGGAAGTGTAACTTACTTTCCTAAGTCAAGAGGAGCTGATGAGTTTCTACTTTTTCCCAAAACACTAAATAACAACAAAAACCACCACATCCGTTACCCGAACACCTGCTTGTTACTCTGCACTGCAAGATTGTCCTCATCCACGAGGTCATTACATGCAGTGACAAAAGACTCAATTTGAGGTATTTGATTAAATAATTTTGAAAATGTTTCAGATATTTGTAGTTAGTGAGAGTCCCTGAAATTGTCAGATATTTTGGGACAAAAGACTTAAACTGTAATTAAATCAACAATAGTTTAATAACGTCCATAACTGTAGAATAAGTGAAAAGACAGTATTGAGGTCAAATTAAATGGTTAAAAAAGGGATCAAATTAGCCCCCCCCCCATAATTCTTATCTCTTAAATATTTAATCTTGTGTTCTGGATCATTGTCATCTTGTGTGTGCTAGTTTCTTTTAGACTTTAGATCAGAGACAGACGCTCTGGTGTTTTTCAGCATTGTTCTCCCTCCATCATTTGTAAGGTTAAGGTTGTGATGTGTGGCTTGCTTTCTCTGCACAGAGTTTTGTGTGTTTCACCATAGTTTGGTTCCGCTTGTCTTAGAATGCTGTTTCATTCATGTGGCCTTTAGGTTGAGTTTCAACTCAAGATAAGTAGCTCCTGTTAAATGGTTAGTTCACCCAAAATTAAATTTCTGTCATTAATTACTCGCCCTCATGTCGTTCCACACTGTAAGATCTTCGTTCATCTTCAGAACACAAATTAAGATATTTTTGATGAAATCCAAGAGGTATATGACTCGTCCATAGACCGCAATATAATCAACACTTTCAAGGTCCAGAAAGGTACTAAAGACATCGTTAAAGCAGTCATGTGACTGCAGTGGTTCTTTTTGTGCCTGGAAGTGCTGGACGTAAACAACGCATGAGAATGACACAGAAGAGAAGAGATTGTTGAATAAAGTGGTTATTTTTCTTTTGTTTTTGCGCACAAAAAGTATTCTCGTCTCTTCATAACATTAAGGTTGAACCACTGCAGTCACATGACTGTTTTAACGATGTCTTTAGTACCTTTCTGGACCTTGAAAGTGTTGATTATATTGCTGTCTATGGACGAGTCATAAACCTCTCGGATTTCATCAACAATATCTTAATTTGTGTTCTGAAGATGAATGAAGGTCTTACGGGTGTGGAATGACATGAGGGGGAGTGATTAATGACAGAAATTTCATTTTTGGGTGAACTAACCCTTTAAGGCTCTGTCTTATGTTGGACGCTGAGATGTTATGTTGTCAGTACTAAGCTGGAACCTTCAGGATTCTTTGTCGTTTGTTTGTAGCATGTCCATGTTTCATAAACTCAGACGGTGATTTTAGATTTCCTTGTGTAATCTTATCCAGATTTGTACACTTCAGCAAGCTCTTTGAGCTGGTCAAACCTGCACTTTCATAAGTTTAAAGGAATAGATGAAAAAATGTAATTAAAAATCGTCATCACAACCATGTCGTTCAAAACATGTATGACTTTCTTCCTTCGGTGGAACACAAAATAAAATATTTTATATCTAAAAATCTCTATAAAAAAAAAATTCCATACAATGACATGTTGTTACCAGAGGCTGTAAAGCTCTAAAAGAAGCGAAATGTGCCATAAAAGTACTCCATACAACTCACACTACATCCAAGTCTTCTGAAACCATACGATAACAACTGTGTGAGATCCAGTGGTTCACAAGGGTGAAATATAGATGATAAGCCAATCAGGCTTGCAGATCTCAAACTTAGTGACAGACCAGTGTTTCATCTAATGCTTGACTTTATTTTGAGATCATCGCATCAGCCAATTCTCCATTTATCAAAAGGGTTTGTTTTGTATACATCTTATGAGTCATTATTAATTTGTATTTTTGTATGTCAGTGTAGTTTTGGCCATCAGTCACACTGCTGTTCAGATTCTGGTGTTAACCACTGAAACCCATGTGTGTTGGCCACTGAACTTACATTAAGTATGAATAAATTATACCGCTTATGAATATTCAGTTTTTCCTTATGAGGCACTGAAGAAACTAGAAAATTGTTTGTCTGAAATCCTCAAGTTAAAACAGACATGCTGAAAAAGGCATGTGTTTATTATTTGCATATTTTAAGATGCCTTTTTGGTCCATAGATGCATCTCTGTATTATTATTGCAGGCGTTTGCTTGTTTTGATGAGTGCATTATCGATAAAGTGCATTTATTTTGGCCTGAATGTTTTATCTATCGATCAAAGGTAGCATGTTTTTACATAGTTATAGCATTTTTAAAATGTTTGAACATGTTTTAACAGTGGATGCGTAGGAGGGTAATTGTACTTCTGGACTCTGGGAGTTTTTGAAGGAAAAAAGGTTTGCAGTGGAACGCAATCTTATCAAAGGCTTTTTCTGTCTGATTACAAGGCAGCGTACTGTTCCCTTGAGTATTATGGTTATCTCTGCAGGGGCTGGTGATCAGATAGAAGTCTCCCTTTATTATTTGTTTGTGGAAAGGTAAGGTTGTGTGGTGGTAAAATAAGTCTGATTTTGTTTTGTTGTGCTGTACCATCTACAGGGTATAAATGAGGACACATAGGCTGCATACGAATACTGTATAGTGGGTGAAAAACAGTATGTGAGCCAAGTAGTATGTACAAATTCAGGAAACAGTAGACAAAAAGTACCCAGATGACCTACCACATCCGATGGACATTTTACTATCCCATGAGGCCATTGGAGAGGAGTTGTTAATCACAGTGAATCGACAGTGTAGGTCAATGTCCAGATGTGTGTCCAGAATACATACTAGAACATACTTTTTTAACGGTCATAGTAACTCGTAAATATGAGATTTCTGACGCAGCCATAATCTTCAATTAACAATTAGGGATTTTTAAGGTGTCACTACTACTATTGTTCATACGTGAAGTTAGAGATTTAAAGGGCTTGTTTGTGCTAGACATGAATGACACCTATAATCATGTGGCTTTTTGACAAGAGGTGTGCTGTTACCTTTTTAAGGGATTTGATTTAAGATTTAATATTATTGAGACTTGGAAGTGTGCTCATTTGATTTGGACAGTGAGTAGCACCACTTATAATCCATCTTAGCAACACAACGAAATGTTTGCATTTTTCTTCGGCTGTTTTATTGTATGCCAGGTGAAAAGTCTGATCGCTTTACTTTGATTTGATTTCTCTTCCCAAACACCACTAAAAATGAATGTGAAATTTATTTTAATGCTTCAGTTTGTAACTCAGTTTGTTTAAAGTAATTCAGTAGTTATTCTTCTTAATTCTGTGGAAGGATACTCGTTTTTAGAAATGTGTCAAGTTTCTGTTTTAGGTGTTGTTCTCGTTTCTTGCACTTCACTGAACTCAGTTATGGCACATTCCTTTTCCATCAAACAGGCCTCACTGCCTCCGACTGAACGGTTTTCTGATCCATATTCTTGTTCAGCAGGCTAAAAACATCTGAGAGCTTGAGTGATTCCTTTAATTATTCAGTTTAAAGGAGATCTGACTCTACTCATCTAGTAGTAGTTCACATTTGCTGTTGTAAGAAAAATGTCTGAAAAATTCAAGACCAATACATTGTATGGTAACACTTTATTTTAGGGTATTTTAACTAGTTGCTTATTAGCATGCATATTACTGCAATATCGGCTATTTATTAGTACTTATTAAGCACATATTAATGCCTTATTCTGCATGACCTCATTCTACATTCTTAATCCTACCCAATACCTAAACTTAACAACTACCTTACTGACTATTAATAAGCAGTAAATTAGGAGTTTATTGAGGGGAAAAGTTGTAGTTAATAGTTTATATGTGTTCCCTATACTAAAGTGTTACCCATTGTATAAATTTGTAGACTAAATGTGAACGTTGATTGGAAATTAATGTGGGTCAATTTCTTAAATTTCTCTAATTTCTTATGATGCATATTTGGAAAAGATATTAGAAGAACAGCAGATTGCAGCAGTTCATTGGGACGTTGTAGTGGTTATCCTAGATGCATGACCGCTTTGGACAAGTTGAAATTTATTATTTACATTCTGTAAATTGTAATGGAGTTCCTTTACTAATTTCTGATCACATTAGACTTGCACTGTATTACTGCACAGACATTTACCTTTGTTTTTACAAACTGAGGGATGTTAAATGATTGACTGTAATCAACAAGAAGTCACTGATGTTCACCGGAAATTTTGTTTAACCAGTTGGTTACATGAAGAATCTCATTGTTTTTTACTTTAAGAAAAGGTTTAATAATTTCTTACTACCATATTTTCTATTTCTATTATATGAATACATTGTACACCATATATTATACATATTTTATATCTCTCCTAAGTCATGACTGCATACTTCGATTACTTAAACTCATCAAAATAATTCAACCAATTTCAAATTAATTTAAGTTGTACAAGATACATCCAGGCAAGATTTAAAAAAATATTAGTTGAAATGACAAAATTACACTGCAGAAGTAAAAAAAAAAAAAAAAATCTGTTCTTTTGTGAATCAATAGGAAGGTTATCTGGCTACAGTAATAACTTCCCTCCAACAGTTTTAACCACAGAAATGTCCACACACTTTTATGAGGTATAAAACAATTAATGTATTTGTGTTTACCTGCACAACAATACATGGATAACTATCAGACATCAGCATTTATTGAACATGCTACTGTGCTACTGTTTGGCGTGCAGCTGATGTTTCATGTTGTTCTAAGAAAAAATTATGCAAGCGTTCAGCTGAAGAAAAGTTTTTCGGCAAATTTACATTAGACAAAAAATGCCTGAAAAACACTTTTCATATGAAGATTATAAATGGCCTATAGGTGAACTATTTATCCTGTAATAATGTGTTAAGTCAACCATGTAGGCCTTAACAATTAACTGGTTGAATTGCAGTAGTATAGGAACTATAAAATCTAGAATAACAAGAACTACCTGTTCATCCTAACAATCGAAGAGGAGCCTATGGCTAAGCTGTTTGAAACGGGCATTATTTCTGTACTTCTGTTTGGTGCCACTAGTGAAATTACACACTCCAGCTTTCAGATAATAAATGGACCATACTTACATCCCTCGCAGTGTTGTTTATAATCCAAACTCTATAACGTTGGATACCCTTGGATTCAATAGTCCAGTCCGGCCAATACGCTGTGGTGTTTCAGCATGATTGGTTTCTGCCTTTCCAGGAGCAACATTGATCCTCTTTGTTGGAACACAGTCTCAGTAACTCAGAAAAGCTATAACGCTCAAGTTTGCTCAAATCTTTGTTTGTAACAGTCATGTACTTTAGGTTTTACATAAATTTTATTTAACTAAAAAAAAAACCTTGCATTCTTGCTAATAAATACAGTTTGCTTGTCCTTGTGTTTAGGTCTTGATCTTGGCTCTGCATTAGTTAGCAACAGAATAAGAGGATCGTTGTTGTTGCTATATGCGTTTGTTAACCACATAAAGCCTCACATAGCCGTATTTTAATAATTTGATAATCGTCTCTTTTTTCAACAAGCCATTTGTTGGATGACTGGTTAACAATACTGGCCCATCTCTACCTGTTATGGCATTTCCCATTAATATGATTTGTGCACTTTACTGTTCGTTACTTTGATATGAAGGTGTCTTTTTAGAATGGATATTTAGTTCTACTCGGAGAGAACCAAAGTAGTGCTGTCTCTGCAGTGGCTGTGCACGAGAAAAACTCTAACAGATTTATGTGGGACAATTTTAACTACATTTCCATGTGTGAAAGCTGAGACAGATTTCTGTGTGTGTACTGGAATGCTAGATCCTGTATTCACAGCTGGAAATTATCATCATTGTCATTGGTTTCAAACCTGTATGGCTTTCTTTTCCCACAGAATATAAAAGGCGATGTTCAGCAGAATGTTAGTGACTGACAGCCTTGATAACCTTTGACTTGTGGTGTAAAGCGGTGCGGTTCTAGATAAATGTTTCAAATAGCGATCACGATTCTCCCATGATTCTGAACAGACAACTAAACAAAATAACATGTAATTTAAGAGGTTCTGATGAAACATTAATTGCTGCAGTCTATTTAAAATGTTTAATTAATTTGAATGAATTATTTTTAAAAAATTGGTTTGAGTGAATGATTCAATGACTCACTCATAAAGACTTCACTCGTTTCATTACTGGATGAATCAGTGTTTTTGAACAAATCTCTTGAATGAATGATTGTCGCCACCTACTGGTGTAACAATATAATCAATACAATCTTTATTTGAAGCGCCACATTGGTGGGATTTTGTCAAAGGTATAATAGACAGAGCTGAATCGTTGTCATTTAGGAATGAGTGTGTTTGAATCGAGATCGGAAATCCTTTAACGATTAATCGTGCAGCTCTATTTTCCATAAATTGCATGTGGGTGATGACTGAGGCTGTCGTTTCTGTTTTGTGTGGTACGGAAGACAGGAATGACGTGGTGGTGGGTAAATGATGACAGAATTTTCATTTTTTGACGAAAAAAAGAAAAGAAAAAAAGTCAGAAACAAAATATGGAAGGAGCAAAAACTAAACAAATATTCAACGGATGACCTGACCAGCTCTTGTCTCTTGTTTTTGTTATACCAGTGGCTAAGTATAGTTGAATACACCTGCATAACTTTTACACAACCTGTATGATTTATCATTTATCAAATCAATTAATTCATTTGCATTAGCAACCCTCGAAACGTGAATTATTAGCTGACTAATATTACATTAGTTGACTATAAGCGTCGTTGTATACATCACTTTAATATTACTTTATTTATTTAATAGTATGCAGCATTGAAAAATTGTATAACTTCAGAAAATTATTTGTGAAGATCTACTGATATGTAGCCATTTTAAGATTGTCCAGTAACCTCTTGGTCAATTAACAGAAGTGTCTCTCTGTCCACTGAGCATTTTAAATAGCTCTGCCAGCTTTGTCTGTGTGTGGTAAACAGTTTTAATTCATTGAGTTGTAATATCTATTTATCTGCCACAGGCCAACCTGCTTTCTAGATATCGATATTCACGTTACCACTGAAACACCTGTATCGGTCGACCGCTGCTTCCAGTGGAACAACTCTGGAAAACTGAACATTTGTTTGTCACATTTTACAAATCTTTTTGAGAATCTCTAGCTGTCCAATAGTAGCACACACTTATTTCAGAGGCAGTATACACAGTTCAAAAGCATCTCTAGTTACTACTGAGTGTTTCAGGCAGAAGTGTGACGATCTCAAAGATCTGAATCCATGAACCTGGCAAAACTCGTTAAAAGTTTTTGTAATGTTGACCCAGTTCCTTTTAAACATAATTTTGTTTCCTTGGTAGACTCACAAATTCCTGTGCGTCCTGACTGGCCTAGATTATCATCATATCCTCCGTTTTGATTGATGTATGTAAATGAATTTCCATATAGAATTTTGATAAAACTTTATAGCAACAATTGCATCAAACATTTTTCGCTGTTAAGGTTCAATTGAATATGAAAACGCACGGACACAAATCTCGGGATGTTCATACACTCTGCATGTCTTTCTCCTCGGGGAATGTATGTTGCTTTGCTCGCTTTCATTATGTCTGTTTCCTTTGGGTTAACTGAAACAACAGCTCCGGCACAGATGCATGCAAACAGAGGAACTGACTTCCTGCTGATATTTAAATGAAGCGTGTAGGGCACTGATCTCAACTGTAGGGACAGGCCCGGTAGAAAATAAACCACACACAAACACTCAGTAAACCACTTATCTATCTATCTGTCTGTATATCTATCTATCTAGTCTGAGTAAAAGCGTCTCTCTCTGTTCACAGATATTGTAGTGGCTGAAATTACGGATGCGTTTCGACAGCCCTCTCTCTTCTATCACTTGGCTGTGAGAGAGAGTTTCAGCATGGTCAACAACATCATCCTTTACTGTGACCACAACTCAGACTCACTGCAGTCTCTTCAGGTCAGAAGCTCTTTTATCTCAGTGACACCGAAGTCAAGAGTCAAATGTGCATCAAATTTAAAATGAAAGGGTCATTTTTTCAGCACCTTACTTTCATGTATTCTTCTAGTCTGAAGTTTAGAGATATAAAAAAATGAGCAGTCTTTGTTACAGCTATTTTCTACATTTTAGAATCATAGTAAAGTTATGAAAACTATGAAATAACACACATCACCAAAGATATCAACTGTTTAAAGTTTTCTAGAATCCAGACACATATTCCAGCTCTGCGCACTCTTGGCACAGCTTCTGGCATGAAAAGTATTGAAAGGGTTCAAATGTATGTTAAAAATGTTTGATTCTTTCCCTCGCTGTCCACTTTCTACGATTTTTAAACAACATTTTTGTATTTTTAAAAAAATGTAGATTTATTAAGTAATATGTTGGCACAATTTATATTTGTCTGCAAACTAAATGTAAACATTATGCCTTTAAAACAAAAGTTAATTAGGATCATGAAAGACATAAGTTCAGCCACACCTCTGACTGGTTGTGTATTACTGCATTAGGTGACCGTGATTTTGCCAAGTAGGACATTTTCCTGGATCAGCAACAACATTCCAAAAGAACAAATATTCTAATCCTATCCCTAACACAACCTGTGCCTTAAGAAATGAAGAGCACTTTTGTGAAATGTCAGTGAGGAGGAATGATCGTCCTCTAAATTAATTCTACATAATGCATACAACAGCAAGAACCACCAACAACACTCAAAAATCTCTGATATTGATCACATCATGCAACCATTTGGACTGAGAAACAAACTGATGCACATTTGAAGGGGGAATGGTCAGAAGGAAGTAATAGCTTGATAAGAATGTTGCTTGAAACTTCTTCTAGTTTTAAACTGAACCCTAAAATCTGATTGGTTGATAGTATGTTGATGAAGGAGCTTGTCTTAATTAGCAAATAACAGTGAGCAACTGCATCATGGTGTGTTGCAAATACATTTACTGTAATGTAAACTTACACACATTCTAATTAAAGATGTATGGGGCAAGTAGGAAAATCCTCATGATCTTGTGAGGAAAAGGGTGCTTACTCATTTATTGGATGGACACAAATTATTAACACAACTCCCATTATTTGCAGCGCATCACTTAGACATCCAACCATTTAATCACAATGTAGGTTTTATTGCCACAGTGAATTACAGTAGGCAGGCATCATTGTCATGGAGATCCTCCCGGCAAGGTCAGACACCTCTATTATTATTTTACATTACTAAATGGAATTATGCCAGGTGAGTGGGGAGTAAATTACATAATGTGAGATATATTTAGATTAGCTCTTTAATGCAGTGAGTTTATTACTAGGCAGAATTTCGTGGAGGATGGTGCTTGTCGAACACACATGCACACAGATGTTCGGAAAGGAACTTGAGCACATTGCTTAATTCGTACTTCATATTGTAAACTTTATACTCGTTATTTCAGGAAACATTACACAATATGCATCGATAAGCATTTCAAAGAGTAGTATGCTGCGTTGTATCAACCAAGCATTGACTTTCTTTGTCTCTGCATATTAAACTAAAATAGGAGAAAGTGTTTACATTAAAAATGACATTGTGCTTTGAACCGTTCAATGAAATAATGTGTCAAGAATAAGGTGTTGAAACCGAGTCATTACGTTTGTTTCATTGCCACTGGAAATGAAAGCAAGTTGTATACTCAACAGAGTGTACATGCAGAAACAGAACTAGTATGACTAGTATAGTGTTTTGAACATAGACACACACACGGTTAATCAAAAATATTCAGACACAGTGTATTCTTTAGGTGTATATTCTTCACAGTGTATTCTTCAAAAAGAGAGCTGGCCATGTGCACAACCTGAATTCATTCATGTCTGATCTTTTTTTCGTACAGGACATGATATGTCAGAAGAATATGGTAAGTGTCTTAACCTTCACTCACTCTCTGACTCATGCTTATTTGCTGCCATTTTCAAACAGAAAGTTCAGATTCTTTGCGTTTGTGCTGTTGTAGACTCATGTAGGCTAATCGGTTTGATTGCAAACCTGAAAGCGTGAAAAAAGAAAAACGTTTACTTTGATCATTTTCAGCTTTGGTTATTTCATGTTATAGGTCAGGAGTTTTCAATCTTTTAGATGCCATCCTCATGCGAGGGACCCCGACCCTAAAATTTAAAAGGCAGTTATATATTTTCAAGTATAAAGACCCAATTACTACTTTGGAAAAAAATTAGTATTATAAATGGATCCCAGTTTGAAAATATGCAATTTGACAGAGATTATTGATGTATTTTGTTGGTTGATTGAGACTTTTGCAACAAGTTGCAATGTTGTCAGTTCTTTCAGCCAACGGAATCATTAACGGCCTAAAGATTTGTGAGGAAACGACAGGGGGATTGTGAGATTGTGGTAGACTAGAGGCGTCTTTTCAATGAAATACAGTATACTGTACAGGGGGCTCAGAAAACTTGTCAAATAAAATGAAATAAAATGCATAAATTTTAAAACTTAAATGCAATTCAGTTTCACCAAAATGTAAACCAAAAGCCAAAAATAATAATAGAAGTGTTTCACAATCAAGGGAAACTCTTCTCTACACCTACACCTCTCTATACATCGCTTTGTTGGTTTTAAAGTGGTTTTCTGAACTTGGGTGTGAAATAGTGATCTGGAGTACAATTCATGTGGGCTTCAAAACAATCCAGTTTAGCTTGCAGAATTGAAACACTATTGCCGAGTTGTTCCAAACCATGACTTTTTTTTACATAGACCACAAAAGGTGAATTTTTAAAGAATATCATGATTGTTCTTTTCAGTATAATGATTATGGACTTGACAAACAAAACAAACACCATTTTAGTATGAAAAAAGTAGTCCTTATTACTTGCATGCTATATTCCAAGCCTTCACTGAAAATTAAGTCATTTTCCTCTACTTCTACCCTGTTAAATGTAAATCTCATGGCTTACGACGACTACAGTGAACGAGTCACTGTTTTTGGAGCTTGAAGTCTCCATTAATTGCACGGAAAAGAGTGACCGGTACAGGGTTTCTGCGGGTCTTAAAAGTCTTAATTTGCCTTTACACAAAAGTAAGGCCTTAATTCTTAAATCAGAGTAGAAAGTCATGGCATTAAATGTTGCACTCATTGCAAAAAATGTATATCTTTCTCAATATTTCTGTCCTATATTCCAGTCTAAACATCTTTAAATCAAGATACATTTACTTGAGATGCAAATGCAAAATTAAGTGAAAATGAACAAAGTTGAGTCACTTCATTGTGATCAATTTCACAGAAAACAAGATTTCATATATTATGTCATTTTGTGTCTCCATTAAATGCATCTTGATGTAAGAATCTTTATACAGTTGCACTGAAAAACAAGACAAAAATACTTTTTTGCAGTTTGATCAGAAGGTACAGTAAAAGATATTTACATATTTTAGTGGTTGGGGGTTATTTTATTTTTTTTGTTTTGTAAAATGCTGTCCACAACCCAGACAGGACCTGTGATTTTGGGGACATGTCTTATGCTATAGATATTCACTGTAGATATTAACTGTATTCCACTGCTTCGGTTTTCTCCCCATTTGTTCTTTTTCCAGACATGTGCCTCTAATTACACGTTCATTCCGTACATGGTGACGCCTCTGAATAAGGTGTACTGCTGCGAGAGCAGTCTGATGAAGGGTCTGAGTGAGCTGATGCAGCCCAGCTTCGAGGCCCTGCTGGGGCCCATCTGTATGCCGCTGCTGGACAGACTCACTCAGCTGCTCACCGGCTGCAAGACCAACACCTGGTGAGAACTCACTAACCCTTTATCCTTTATCTCGCTGCTCATTTCAGTCTCACAGTTAATTGATGCTCATTTAAACCAGTAATGCTATTCTCTTTATGGCTGAATGTACCATGATTGTGCCCTGGGTGTTTTTATACTGTAAATGTCAGTGTTGTCCGTGACTGACTGTATTCGACGTCTGATGGTATGCATCGAACCATGACATCTGTACCATGACGGTTCGGGACAAATACATGTACTGTTACAGCCCTATTACACATACAAGGAAAAACTTGCAATAAAACTCATTCATGTCATCAGCCAGGAGTTGATTCGACAAAGTGCTTTATGGGTCCAGATTGCTAGCTGTCCATACTAGCTAATAAACTTTGGTATATTATTGTTCTTGAATTTTTTTTGTTTTTAGTTTAAACCATGTTAACACTTCTGTGAATGCAATTTTATTTCAGATTTTCGTTCTACATAGTTCAGTAACTTGTTGTCTTTTGTGTGCTTGTTTAGTCAGTACTTCCATGAGACGGTTCTGAATGAGATTCGTAAAGCACGTGAGCTTTACACTGGAGCAGAACTAGCGGCAGAACTCAGACGGATCCAGCAGCGGCTCGATAATGTGGATAGTCTTTCAGCCGATGTCGTCATCAACCTCCTTCTTTCATACAGAGATATTCAGGTGACTGCGTCACATAACCTTTTGGTTGTTATTCCCAGTGACTGCAAAATAGTTGTGATATTACTCATCACAATTCTGTTTACTGTAGTATGTAGTTTCTGCAACACTAGTGGCACCTGGAGGAATTACAAAAAGTTTTCGAACACCCTTGCCTCCCGTCGAGCCTCCCCCAGCTCAAACATCACAAATACCGCTTTTTTTTTTATTCTTTTTTTTTATAAGTTATATTTATGGGCTTTTTGTGCCTTTATTTGGAGAGGACAGTAGAGAGCAGACAGGAAAGCATTGGGCAGAGAGGGGGTGTAGGATTGGCAAAGGACCTCGAGACAGGAATCGAACTCGGGTCGCCATGAACACATTTGCGCCATATGTCGGCACACTAACCACTAGGCTATCGGCGCCGACACAAATACCACTTTTACTTGTGCTTATGAAGTCATGTCTCAACAAATAAAAGTAGGCCACTTTCAATAAAAGATCCAGCATATTAGGAATAGTTTTAGCTGAGTTATGTGTCATGAGTAAGTAATTGAGTAGACTAATAACACTCTGTCTAGAGCGAATGTGAGCATCTCACTTATGATAAACCCATCCAACATATCTGCACCGGGTGAATTTTTTGACATGACAACTGTTTGAGGCGGTTTACACTGGACACATCAATGTAAACATTATAAACTGGTAGATTTGTCTTTGAATGGGTGCATGATTGAAGTGTGCAATGCCCCGTTTGCTTTGATGTGTTTATGACCTGTTTGATCTTCGGAGGTCTAATTGCAGTGAATTTTGGCTTGCACTTATAACACATTAGCCATGGCTAAACACCACCTAAACACACTCTGGCTCCGCCTGCTGCAGTAGCCACGCCCCAAACTCTTGCTATAGTTTGAGCTAACGGAGATTGACGGATCTGAGCGGACGATCTCAGTGTTTACATGGTGCTTGGGAGGCTCAATATTTACACTTCTGGGGAAGATAAAGTCTTGAATGGAATACTAATAGTAGTCAATAAACATTAAACTGGGTTAAGAGAATTTATTTCAACAAAAAGTCTTACATCACCTTTAAAGATTTGCTTTATGCAAAACGTGTATGCAGTAGAGAAACAAGCATTGTGCCGCGATAAACACTAAAATGCACACTTTTCTAAAGTACTGCCACAAAACACAATCATTATACTGTTAATATGAGACTAGTGTGATTAAAATTGTTTACTTTGTTCAGAATTGTATCCAGTATTTCAACTCCTGTCATGGCCATGTAAAGATGGTAAATGATGCATGATATGTGTGAGGACACGTGTCCATAAACACTGTTTACTTGGATCATACTCCACCCACAGGAATTACCAGAGCTTCATCTGCCTCAGAGTTGTCCCACGAGTGTTCTGAAAAGTGGATGCTTTAACAAAAATACAGGATGCCCTTTTCTGCTTTATAACATCTAGAATGTCTTGCGTGTCCCAAATACTTCCACTGTTAGTGTAGTTAGTTTTTTGTTGTTTTTTTTTTAAAATGAGAGACGAGTATAAATTATTTTTTTTAGTGATCGACAGCATGCCACAGACTTAATTTGTATTGAACCTGGATGTTTGTGATGGTAAGGATCCATTTCCTTAAATGTTAGCATGATTTGCTCTGCATAATATAAATGTCAAATAACGTTAGTTCTGGCATTTTCAGTTTGTTACGCCCAAGAAAAGTTGTTCCTATTGTTCCCATGGATTTCCCCTGATGACATGAAGGTGAGGTGTAGAGCTGGAGTTTGACTGTGTAGTAAATGTCGGAAGAGACTGGTGTGTCCCTGAGCTTTACGCTCGCTGCCGCCTCTTCATGTCTGGTAGAGCTGCTACCGAATGGAGGCTTTTCTAAAAAAGTTAATTGGCTAGCAAAATGTAGAACAGTAAAAGGACTGTTGTTTTTGGATGTTGGAGTTGTGTACAGATCAGTGCAGTACAGAATTATTAATGTGTTCAAAGAGAGGATCCTAATATCATTGGGACTGTTAGTGCCTGTGCTGTTAAAAATGAAAAAGAGAACAGGAAGTCATAAATGCGATGCTATAACTCTGACACACCTTGGCAGTAATTTACTTTAGAAGTATGATAAATGACCGTTATGTAGTTTCCTAACATTCTGTGACCTTCAACTCCTCCATTTTTTCCCTGTCTTATTAAATAGGCCATACTCTACACTTTCATAGCATTTTCCCTCATGTCCACTTACAATGTTAGTCATTGTTTCTTTAATTTCATTATCATTTTCCACCGTCTCTTTGAGCCTCAAAATTAAACAGGTGGTGTTTTTAATGTACTTTTAAGTACATTCATATACGTGTATGTAAGTAACCTCTTTAACATTTGGCTAATCTCTGCGTGCCAACATGTTTGGGTCATGTTACAGAATACTTGGTAGGTGTTGATGTAAAAATGTGGGTGGTCATATAATTATGATGTTATAATCATTAAGGTTTTTGACTTGTTTTTGCAGCTTTGTTTTAGTATTGGGAAGTTTGACTTACTATGGCGATCCAGTTCTTTTGAAGAGTTTGTTCAAATGAATTGTTCATGTTTCAACTTGATTCCTTGGTTCTTTTACTTCATCTCATTACGTTATCACTAGACATCATGACGGTTTACGTACTTAAACATGTTTTAATAATTGGGCATGACCAAAAGACTGATTCATTAATTAATTATTCAGTCCAATTTGCTAACATAAACAGATCAAAAGAACGGTTTGTTCATGAATCAAACATCATGACTTAGTGATGGACTGCGTTGTGAAAATGATAGTGTAATACATTAAACTTTATTTCGTGAAAGAAAACGTGCCGAAGGTCTAATGAATTGAGTATGTTTTTGTGATGATTACTGACACCATGTTCAGTTGGTTCTAACTCTAACTCAGGAGAATATCATGAATATTTCAATGCTTTTATTTGAATGAATTATGAAGCAAATCAATTTAACATGCCAGAGTCTTTGTCTCTGAACATTGTGTTTTTAATTATTTACTAAAGGTTTAGTATAAAAAAACAATATATACAAAGAAACTAAATGCACTTTTACTACAGAATTATTCATTTATATTTTCTCTCGTTTCATTTTTCATGTGTTGTAAATATGAGGGTAATATAATAAAATGTGCTGGTGGTTAGGGGTGGGAATCTTACAGGAAAACATTGGATCCATTGTTTATTTATTGTTAAATATTTTTTCTTTCTTTCAACCATGATGTTTCACCATTATCAGCGCAGCTTTGCATTCTGAATCCTCACAGTTTGTAATATTGTATAATAAATATCAATTTTCCGTAAACTGTTTTTTTTTTTTTTTTTTTTCTTTCTTTTTGTGGTTATTTGTCTGTCTGTAGGATTACGAATCCATTGTGAAGTTAGTTGAAACACTGGAAAAGCTACCGACCTTTGACCCCGTGGCTCATCCTCATATAAAGTTCCACTATGCCTTTGCCCTTAACAGGTGAGACTAATCATCTTAATGTGCCCTAATTAGGTGAAAACGTGATGAGTTCACCGCATATGTTAACAAAATTAATTTCTCTTCACACTGAAAGTTTAAATGAAAGTTTACTACATAATCAGAATGTTTGATGTTTAATACACTACAGTTAAAAAGTTTTGGGTCAGTAAGATTTTTAAATGTTCTTGGTAGAAGTCTCTTCTGCTCACCAAGGCCATTTAAAATAAAGATTTTAATATATAGTGAAGTGTAATTTATTCCTGTGATCAAATTTTCAGCATCATTACTCCAGTCTTCAGTGTCACATGATCCTTCAGAAATTATTCTAATATCTCTTTGCTACTTAGAAATAACATCCAAGCAAAAGTCCTGTTGTTTGTTGCTTGCTGCATCCGCTGCTTGTTACGACAAATTTCAATCCAGTTTACATCACTTGTTTTTTTATGACATTGCACTTGGTTGAGTAAAATTAAAATTGGAAAAGGATTTTAGGATTAGAAGTTGAATCCTAAAATCCATTGATAAGATATTTGATGAAAACATGGTCCTGTCCCCTTGAGCCAGTGGTTGAGTGTTGCTGTATCATGCAATGTCCTGAAAGCAGCACAGGGTCAGTGTTTTACACGTTTGGTCAAATCAACCAATAAAAGGCTTACTTATTGTTGACTGTCTATATTACACTTGGATAGGAGAAAGTATTTTAAAGGTCACCTATTATGCTAAATCCACTTTTGTAAGGTGTGTGTGTGTTGGCAGTGTGTGAACACAATCATCCTACAATGATAAAAATCCACCCACTACTTTTTTTAAAATCCCCATTAAACCAAAGCAGTCTCATTAGACAAGCCGTTTTGATTCTCTGAGTAATGTGACGTCACATTCCTCATGCCCCGCCCACGACCGCTGACTGACAGTCCTGCATTACCATAGTTTCCGCCCTCAGCGAGCTGTACGCTGGCTGACATTTTCTCCGCGCTCGAGCAGCTGTAGCGACAACAACGTCTGGTAAGTAATTGAGATGTTTTGTTGTTGGATGTAAGAGTGAACATAACAGTCTTCATTTACTGACATCTGAGCCGCTGAACGCAGTGGATTCATTTTATTTGTGAAGGGAATGTGCCACAGATCTAATATACACATACAATTTCTGTAACGTTGCCTGCTATTTACGTTAACAGACATAACTGACTGTTTATGTGAGCTGACAGTTCACATAAACTTTGACAGTTTAATAAAAAAACAAAAAAATGTGAAAGAGAAGTTATTCACAAGACTTGAAGTCTGACAGCCAGCTGTCTGTGTATAAGTGCGCTCAAAAAAAGATCCATTAGATGTTTAACCTGATATAGCTTTAAAACACGTGGAAATAATAAACTTTAATGATGAAAGAAGAACTATGCTATCCGTGAGAGTGATCGCGATTATAGATGATAATCAAAACCAAGCAGATGTCTTGTTAATATTTGGTAGAGAATCTGATTGAGGCGGGAACTGTGATCAGAGAGAGGGGGCGGGGCACAGCAGCTCATTTGCATTTAAAGGCACATGCGCAAAAACAGCCTGTTCTTGACTGTAGTCAGAAATGGGTGTTTACAACGTGGATTTATAAATGATCTATGAGGTATTTTAAGCTGAAACTTCACAGACACATTCTGGGAACACCTGAGACTTAAATTACATCTTGTAAAATGGGCATAATGTGGAACCTTTAAAAGAAAAATGTACACAAATCTTTCCTGAAACCTTTTTTTCAGTCATTTCTGTTTTTCACAGTCTCTTTTGGTCTGTCTCTGCAGGAGAAATCTGCCCGGAGACAGACAGAAGGCTCTGGACATTATGTTGCCATTGGTGAACTCCGATGAGCAGGTGGCATCTGATATTTATTGCCTGGTAGGGCGAATCTACAAGGATATGTTCCTGGACTCTCATTTCACCGACACAGATAGCAGAAATCAAGGCATACACTGGTGAGGACATGAGTGAGAATCTCACGGAAAAAATTTGAGTCACATTTCACAGCAAATGTAGGATGGTTAACTTTTTTTTTGGTGACATTATTGACAGTTTTTGTGAGATTGACCTATAAAGTGGCCATAGTAACAGACATCCTTGCAATGACATTGTCTTTCTCTCCAACGTCAGGTTTAGAAAAGGTTTTGAATCGGAGCCCACGCTGCACTCTGGCATTAACTATGCAGTGCTGCTATTGGCCGCAGGACATCAGTTCGAATCCTCCTTTGAGCTGCGTAAAGTAGGTGAGTTTGATTGACAGTTTGGATGAGCCACATGTAGTCAACCACTCCTACATAAGTGGTTGAGCAAACTTTATTATTTTCACTATTGATGTCTGCTATCGTAGAAAGTACTACTGACCTGATATTTCTTGAATTGAAATGAATTGTGACAATATAGCGATTGTGCAAGACCAACATACACTATATAGACAAAAGTATTGGGACACCTGACCATTACACCAACAGGGACTGTAATGACCTCACATTCTAAACACATAGACATTAATGTGGAGTTGGTCCCACTTTACAGCTATAACAGCTTCCACTCTTCTGGGAAGGCTTTCCACAAGATTTGGGAGTGTTTCTGTTGATTATGTTGAGGATGAATATTTTGTTTTTTTTATTTGTAATGATTTAATGAACCTCAGAATGTTTGCAGAATTAGACTAATCTATTCATAAGTGTATACATGTATTATAAAAGTATGGAATAATTAAGATTTATGTTTTTGTAAAATCAGTGAAATATTATTCCAATGTAAATCAGCTGTTTTCTATGTGAATATATAGTAAAGTGTAATTTATTCCTGTGATCAAAGCTGAATTTTCAGCATCATTACTCCAGTCTTCAGTGTCACATGATCCTTCAGAAATCATTCTAATATGATGATTTGATGATCAAGAAACATTTATGATTATTATCAATGTTAAAAACAGTTTTTGCTGTTTCATTTTTTTTGTTGAAACAGTGGTCCATTACCATTCAAAAGTTTGGGGTCAGTAAGACTTAAAAAATAATAATAATAATAATAATTATAATACTTTTATTCATCAAGGATGCATTAAATTGATCAAAAGTGACAGTAAAGACATTTATAATGTTACAAAAGATTTATATTTCAAATAAATGCTGTTCTTTTGAACTTTCTATTCATCAAAGAATCCTGAAAAGAAGCATCTTGATTTCCACAAAAATATTAAGCAACACAAACTGTTTTTGACATTGATAATAACAAGAACCATCATTAATAATTGAGTACCAATGATAATTGATGATTGAGCACCAATTAAGCGTATTAGAATGATTTCAGAAGGATCATGTGACACTGCAGACATTATTTTAAAATCCAGCCATTTATTACATCTGAGAGATATTTTAGTCTTTAAGACTTAGTATTTTTCTTGCAATTTAGTATTTTTATTGCAATTACAAAATTAGTCTACATTTTGTTTTCCTAATTGTGCAAATACAATGTGGCATAAATCAAATATTAAATTGTATATTAATGTTGGCATTTTCTAAGACACTTCTCTTGATACTGGCTAATTAATAAAGAGCGCCCTCCTTTCTCAAATAGATTGCACACATGCTCTTTTCTGACTAACATCTCACATATATCAGTATATTTCAGGGTATGTATGTAATATATGCACCGTGTGTTTTGTAGGTGTGAAGTTGAGCAGTCTCCTGGGGAAGAAGGGCAGTTTGGATAGATTACAGAGTTATTGGGACGTGGGTTTCTTTCTCGGGGCCAGTATTCTCGCCTGTGACAACACACGCGTGATCCAGGCCTCCGAGAAACTCTTCAAAATTAAAGCACCCGTTTGGTATGTGCACACATTCATGTTTTACACAATTAATGTTTAAAATAATATGAACAAATAATTATTAGTGTTTGCAAAGGCATCACTAATATTATTCCTCATACTTTAGGAATTTAAACAAAAAACAGTGTTCAGGGATTTTTAAAACTATGATTTCCAGGTCATGGATATTATTAAAAATTTTCATTGAAATTATTAAGTTTTTTATTAAGTCATAAAAAAGTCAAGAAAATAAATTACAGATAGTATCGTAAGTATGATAACATTACCAATATTACATAAATTTTCCCAGTTGTTTATCATTAAAATATTTGCTTCTTGCAATCTTTATAAAATGATTTAAAATCATCCAGACATCACAAACAACTAGAAGAATCATGGAAAGGTCATTCATTGGTCAAAACGGGTTTTTTTGTTTTGTTTTGTTTTGTTTTGTTTTGTTTTGTTTTTTTCTTTTCTGTTTTTGTTTTGTTTTTAAGTTTTTAGTACTTTTGATTTTCACCGACAATTATTAAATGGGCAAATAAAACAAAACTTTGACTCAATTAAATTCTAGGAGAAAAGTGAGTCGATATACAGTATTCAAACTTAGGGCTGGTCCAGTTTTGAAGAGGCAAGTGCTTCAGAAAATGTAAGAATGTAGTTTGTAGTCTGTCAAAAGTGAGTCATAGTTGTAGTCTTTTACAGTTCATTCATTAAGTTGTTTGTGCTTTATGTGTATTTCAGGTACCTTCGCTCTCTTGTTGAGACCATCCTCATCTATAAGCACTTTACGAAACCAAGCACCGATCCACAGGCTGCTAAACAAGAGCTTGTGGACTTCTGGATGGACTTTATTGTGGAGTCCACCCAAAAGGATGTGACGTCCGTCCGTTTTCCTGTATGAACCCTCTTAACACACTGACCATTACACTGCATTGTCACATTACGTTTACATGTACACCAAAAAACTTTTATTTTGAGAGAGCCATTAAAGTACAATATATATATATATATATATATATATATATATAATTTATTTTGCTTGTTTTTGGTGTGTGCAGGTGTTGATATTGGAACCCACTAAAGTGTACCAGCCATCTTACCTCTCGATAAACAAGGATGCGGAAGAAAACACGTTATCTATCTGGCACGTGACCTCTGATGACAAAGTAAGAAATAATTTACTATTTACCCATTTGTTCTTAAATTCATAATTTCTTTTTTAATTTGTTGACTGTATTAATTCTCTAAATCCTTCAACATTACTGTATTGATGTAAGCATTAATATGTTATTTGAATATCCAAGCATTGGTTAAAGCCATTGTGCTGTATGTCCAGTCTAAAATCATAGCTAAATCTTTCTAGAGTCGTGTTCTAGTCCTTCTAATATTTTCTGTATCTACAGGCTCTCTGCGGGTTCTTGAAAGCCTTAAAATAAATTCAGTTTGATCAAATTTAAGGTCGCAAAAACCATTAAACATCTTAAATGGTATAACAAAAGTCTTAATTATCATTTTAGTTCTTAAATTTGGGGATGGAAAAACAGGAATCATGATATGGCCTAATGTGGTTATTAAACTTGAAAAATATTTTGATTAATTTAGTGCTTTCTAGGTAAAAAATCTCTTCCTCTCTCTGTCTCAGAATAAAGGGATCCATGAGTGGAACTTCAGCGCAGCATCAGTACGAGGAGTGAGGTAAATGATGTCTTCCCTAATACAGCTTAAATAAACAGTGAGAAAATTCATGAAGTGACGTCCTTCCACTAGCAGGTGTAGTCCTGACATGACACGAGTGACCTCTGTTGTGCAACGATCAACTGTAGCTGTAACTATATTGTGTATTGTGTGTTTAACAGCAGAACACTGTATTGGTCAACATCCAGTATATATATATATATTATGTATGTATGTATGTACAGGTGCTGGTCATATAATTAGAATATCATCAAAAAGTTGATTTATTTCACTAATTCCATTCAAAAAGTGAAACTTGTATATTATATTCATTCATTACACACAGACTGATATATTTCAAATGTTTATTTCTTTTAATTTTGATGATTATAACTGACAACTAAGGAAAATCCCAAATTCAGTATCTCAGAAAATTAGAATATTGTGAAAAGGTTCAATTTTGAAGACACCTGGTGCCACACTCTAATCAGCTAATTAACTCAAAACACCTGCAAAGGCCTTTAAATGGTCTCTCAGTCTAGTTCTGTAGGCTACACAATCATGGGGAAGACTGCTGACTTGACAGTTGTCCAAAAGACGACCATTGACACCTTGCACAAGGAGGGCAAGACACAAAAGGTCATTGCAAAAGAGGCTGGCTGTTCACAGAGCTCTGTGTCCAAGCACATTAATAGAGAGGCGAAGGGAAGGAAAAGATGTGGTAGAAAAAAGTGTACAAGCAATAGGGATAACCGCACCCTGGAGAGGATTGTGAAACAAAACCCATTCAAAAATGTGGGGGAGATTCACAAAGAGTGGACTGCAGCTGGAGTCAGTGCTTCAAGAACCACTACGCACAGACGTATGCAAGACATGGGTTTCAGCTGTCGCATTCCTTGTGTCAAGCCACTCTTGAACAACAGACAGCGTCAGAAGCATCTCGCCTGGGCTAAAGACAAAAAGGACTGGACTGCTGCTGAGTGATCCAAAGGTATGTTCTCTGATGAAAGTAAATTTTGCATTTCCTTTGGAAATCAGGGTCTCAGAGTCTGGAGGAAGAGAGGAGAGGCACACAATCCACGTTGCTTGAGGTCCAGTGTAAAGTTTCCACAGTCAGTGATGGTTTGGGGTGCCATGTCATCTGCTGGTGTTGGTCCACTGTGTTTTCTGAGGTCCAAGGTCAACGCAGCCGTATACCAGAAAGTTTTAGAGCACTTCATGCTTCCTGCTGCTGACCAACTTTATGGAGATGCAGATTTCATTTTCCAACAGGACTTGGCACCTGCACACAGTCTCAAAGATACCAGTACCTGGTTTAAGGACCATGGTATCCCTGTTCTTAATTGGCCAGCAAACTCGCCTGACCTTAACCCCATAGAAAATCTATGGGTATGTAAAGCATTTAAAGTCAAAGTAGTGTTTTTTTTTTTTTTTTTTTTTACTTGTTTTTGTTGAACATTCAGCATCTCCAAATGTGATGAGCGCAGCTGCTTCCTGTATGTGGTGAACAACGCAGAAGATTTTCAAATCTATTTCTGCACAGAGTTGCACTGCAAAACGTATGTATACGCGTGTTTGCAAACTCCTTCTTTTCCCACATTTCATTCATTCTTCCTTACAATACCATAGACAAACTAAAGACAGAAACAGCACATTTGATTGTCTACTAAAATTATTTTAGAAACTAGCAATGCACACTGTACCGGCCAATCATTGTATCTACTGCTAAAAGCAATTATCAGACATTGGCTGTTTGTTTAAAAACAGACGATTGTTTCCTGTCAGTCAGAAGGAGTCAGGAAAAAGAGAATACAAACTCATGCAATGAATAAAATGTCTCCAGCTGTGGTGAAAATAACAGCAGATTTGCAGTTTGCAATTATGCGATTGTTTGATCTCTGCAGTTCATTAACTGTCTGTGTTCTTGCGAATGCTCCCGTTAATATCAACAAATATTGATATTATTTGTAGGTCATGCTGATTATAATGGGAGCATTCTAGTTTTGGTTTGTCGCTTGCACCGTATATTGGGTTTTTACTTCATTGTCTATATTGCAAGCATGAGGTGCATCATCTAGTAAATCCCCCAAAAATTACCAATTTACCAACGGTGTGGTGAAAAAGGTGTCTCTTTAGCATTTCATGTGCCACCACCAACAGAAACATAAAAAATTGAAACAAACTATTGTTATTAATATGTATGATGATGATGTGCAGGTTCTGTGATCTGGTAAACGCTCTCACTGAGGAGGCCTGGAAAGGCTCAGAAGACACAGAGTGTGAATCAGAGGCTTTAGAGGTAAAATAATAATCCAGAAATTCACCTTAATTAATGGTTCTTGAAATATGCAGTATATTTTATAATAATTGTATACATTTGTTATATATAGTATTAAGCAACAGGGAGATAAGACCACACGTGAATTTTTGTGTGTCTGCAGTATGATTATGAGTACGATGAGCATGGAGAGAGGGTGGTTCTGGGTAAAGGCACGTTTGGGGTCGTCTATGCTGGTCGTGACCTCAGTAACCAGGTGCGCTTGGCCATTAAAGAGATTCCTGAACGGGACAGTAGGTGAGGAAATCTAATTCCTTTTGGATAGGAATGCCTGTCATTGCAGTATAGTATTTTTGACAATTTTGACCATCATTGAATACTATAACTATAGGAACATTTCTCGTTGCACAGCTTGATGAACTTTATTTCTATTTTAACTAAAAATGAAAATGAAAATAACATACTACACATAACATAACACACTAAACTTCATTCAGGGATGTTACCCACTGTGTGAAATTTGGGAAATTTTAGAATCAATATAGGACGCAATTTGTCCCATATTTCCCTGCACATCATTCTATGAACACAATGACATTATATAAATATACATTTATATATGATATAAATGAATGTGCAGTATGATTAAGCAGATGTAAAAATGCATGTGATCCACAGCAACAGTTTATCTGATATGACGTCTGTGTGTTGGCAGATATTCACAGCCTCTGCATGAAGAAATCGCCCTGCATAAACACCTCAAGCACAAGAACATCGTTCAGTACCTCGGCTCCATCAGCGAGAACGGCTTCATCAAGATCTTCATGGAGCAGGTGCCTGGAGGTGAGACCTTTATAGTGCACTTTAGGCCAACATTCATCTGGTGTAGAATGTGAAAGAATGTGTTTTTCTGTGAATCGCAGGCAGTCTGTCAGCATTGCTCAGGTCAAAGTGGGGTCCTCTAAAAAACAACGAGCCAACCATCGGTTTCTACACCAAACAGATTCTGGAGGGTCTCAAATACCTGCATGACAACCAGATAGTTCACAGAGACATTAAGGTAAGAAACCTTTTATCTTAATATTTCTATGGGATTGTGAAATGCCAGAAATGATTGATGTAATTCTTTCATGTCATACAGGGGGATAATGTCTTGATAAACACCTACAGTGGAGTTTTGAAGATCTCTGATTTTGGAACGTCCAAACGTCTGGCTGGGATAAACCCCTGCACCGAAACCTTCACTGGTACGACTGTTTCTTTTGTATTTGATGTTGCTTCTGTAACACTGAAGGACACTGCTGTTTCAGCAGATTTGGTCTGCTGGCTTTTGATTAGTATCTTACAGTATCTTATATATATTCAGCAGTTAATATTACTTATTACTCATATTTTCCATGCTGGTGGTATATTTCAGGTACATTACAGTACATGGCCCCTGAAATAATAGATAAAGGGCCGCGTGGGTACGGTAAGCCAGCAGACATCTGGTCCCTGGGCTGCACCATTATAGAAATGGCCACTGGGAAACCGCCCTTCTATGAGCTGGGAGAACCGCAAGCAGCGATGTTCAAGGTCAGTATCGCTGCGGATTATCCTGAATGTGTAGTAAATTTAACACACAGGTTTTTACACTAAATCCACACTGTTTTCTTTTAGTTTCTTACTTTGTTAAACATAAATTTAATTTGAATGCAGTTTGGCCTTTAGTAGTTTTCAAATGATTTTCAAACTTCTAGGATGAATCTACAGCCTACCATGAAATCACATGATAAATGGGTGATCAACCTTTCATTACTATTTTATGATGAACTCTAGAATAATTTGTACCATTTCACTAAATAACCTTTTTAATTGTCAAAAGAAGCATTTGATTTGCAGCACAGGCTTATCAGTAAATAGTGGTTGATATCCATTTAAAACTAAAAAGAAAACTAAACAGGTTTTTACACAGATTTTGTATTTAGAATAACATTGTAATCGACTCTGCATGGCTTAGAAAAACGTACAGATAACATGAAAACATGAAAATATTGTCTTCGATGTTGGGAAGAGTTTTGGAAGTGCTCTGTTATGGTTGTGCTGGTATATTTGTGTAGGTCGGGATGTTTAAAATCCATCCGGAGATTCCTGACTCGATGTCCTCTGAAGCTAAAGCGTTTATCCTGCGCTGCTTTGAGCCTGATCCGGACAGCCGAGCGACGGCCAATGATCTGCTCACCCACGAATTCCTCACTGTTACATCACGCAAAAAACGATCGAAGAGCAACAATTTCACAGGTGTGTTTGTGTGACATATGGACATGCAATAAATTCAACTGGTACCATGAATTATGGAACTAATAGGAAACTGTTATGTGTTACATTAAACTATTATTAAACAAAAACATCATCGCATGAAAAAAAAGTGCTTTAAAAAATGTGTTTTCTTCACCCACTCCTTTAAAATGGTGAGTTTAGAGTTTTAGACTGTTCCGCCACAGAGGATTAGACTGAATCCAACAATTAAAATAATAAATAGTGATCTATTTTGATATAAGTACATTGTGTATATATATATATATATATATATATATATATATAAAAAGCAAGCTCAGTAACCACTTAATTAGGAAATGTTACCCTACTTAAAATTGTTACACCCAAGAAGTAGCATTATTTGGATAACTTGATGGGAAAACAAGTAAATATTAATTTCCAAATTACAGAATTTATGAATAAATGAATTACCAAAATGAAGATTGAATTATATTTAATATATACTAATTAATATATTATTATTTGGTCCCAACTAGCTAGGCCAGAATCTGCAATCTTACTTTCAGCCCTGTTACCCAGTCTTGTGTATTGTATTGTCGAATGTGTCGATTAAGTAAATTTTACCTATTTACATTCATAATGCCCATTTAATGTTTATTGTTTCACTGAAAGCACACAGCAGGGGTTTGAGCTGCGTTCAGACATGAAGTACAATAGCTCATTGAATTTTTGACCTCCGGAGGTGGACAGATCATTTTAGGTCGAGCTCCCTTCTTTCACTGCCCTTTGATTGAGAAAGAAAAAGTTTCAGAATCAGAATGAGCTTTATTCTCCAAGTGTGTGCAAAAACACAAGGAATTTGTTGTGTTTTTTTTATTCAGGAGCTCTTGGTACATACATATATGACACAAGAACAGGAAGAACACTTAAATAAGACTAAGGAAATAATAAACAATAATAATAATGTGGTATACATCTGGAACAGAAGACTTGTGTACAGATTTGTGCATTTCAATTCCTGTTTCCTGTGTTTATTGTGGAAAGTGCTAGTTATCAAACCTGGAAAAAGCTTTTCTCTCTGTTGCTTGCTTTGTGAATTGTCTTCTCATCTCTCTCTTTTTTTTTTTCTTTCAGCTCTTACACCAGGAACTGGTGAGTCTTGTCTCGTATTGTCTGTTTTAAAGCATATAGACACTGTTCATTTTTTTACATTTTATTTTGTTGTTGTTGTTTGTTTAATTCCTATCTTTTGATGATCATATCCTGTAAATGTAGTCATTATTCATAATTAGTCATGTTCATTTGACTCTTTTTCTCACATAAGGTTAATCGATGTACAAAATGACACTTTAAGCAAAAGGTACATTTTGAAGAATACACGTTTACTAAATTGAAATGTGTCAAATATAGAAATGATTTATCAGCATAAAACAAATATTACATAAAGTTTTATGTAGCTAGCGGTCCATATAGGCATACAAGGTCAATTGAACATCTTCATCAGTGGTTTTGAAGAGGTTTACCCCGCTCAGAGCGATGCTGTAAAAGAGTGTGTCATGTACACTTCTGTTATGTCATGTTCTGCGGGTCATGTGTTGTAGAGTATTTGCGCAGCATATCTCTGCCCGTTCCCGTGGTGGTCGAGGACACGAGCAGCAGCAGCGAGTACGGCTCCGTCTCGCCGGACAATGAGCTCTGCACAAACCCCTTCAACTTCAAACCCAGCATCAAGTGCTACAGCGAGAGAGAGGTCAAAGGTCATCGCTCACTCTTCCTGAGGTCAGCAGAGGCTATCTAGCTTAAATATACCCTACTATGTTTTGATGGTGATGTTCTGCATTTATTGTATCTGCTGTTAGTAAATCTGTACATCTACTCCTCCGTATTTGTTGTTGTAGTATTCCTGTGGAGAACTTTGAGGACCACAGTGCACCACCTTCTCCAGAGGAGAAAGACTCCGGTTTCTTTATGCTGAGGAAAGACAGTGAAAGGAGAGCGACTTTACACCGAATCCTGACCGAGGACAAAGAGAAGATAGTGCTTCACCTGCTGGAGGCGCTGACACAGGTGAACCCGGCCTGGGCCTGTTGCTCTCGTGCGCTTGTGTGGATGACAATAAATTTGTCATTTGACAGTCAATTTTGTGTCCCTTTTTGTGAGTGTGATTTGTGTCTCGATACAGGGGTCTGAGGAGACCAAACTGAAGCATCAGCATATCTCCACACTGGTGGCAAGTCTGGGAGATTTTGTGAGGATGGCGGACAGGAAAATAATTGCCAACACCCTGTCTCAGCTCAAACTGGAGCTGGACTTCGACAGCACAGCTATCAGCCAACTGCAGGTGGCGCTCTTCAGCTTCCAGGACGCGGTGAGCATCAAGCCATCTAATCAATTCCTGATAGATAAAAATTTCTGTTTGATCTGAAATTGTCACATTACAACATTAAAATGAATTGCGAATGCCATTTGATGTTGAAAAGCTCAGTAATGACTTTTCCTGATTGTCAGATTTTTGTGACTTTTACTTAAAATTTGGTATAATGTTTCTGCAGGTAAATAAAGTCCTGCGGAACCACAACATCAAGCCGCACTGGATGTTTGCCCTGGATAACATCATTCGAAAGGCCGTACAGACTGCCATCGTCATATTGGTACCTGGTAAACAGAGTTTTCTTGGCTGTTGGTCATGTAAGGCAGGGGATTCATGAGCCTCGTTCAGACTGTCAGTCCAGATCCAGTTTCTGTGCTTATCGATTGGAATCTGATCATATTAATCAAGTGTGAACAGTAAAAAATTACATGAAATGCAGATTTTTTTTTACAAATCCATTTTGAGCTCTAATCGCATTTCGCATGTCAGATGCTGTTATAGGACACATGCTGAAAGTCCCCGCAGAAACAAGGTTGTGTTGTTGCAAGTGTCGGTCGAGGAGGAAATGATAGCAGGTAATTGGAGACCGGCAGAGACAACAGCAATAAAGGGAATATAGAAACTCATACCAGCCTCCTGTGTTTCTGCCGCTGCATCAGGAGACACAGTTTTATATTGTCATTTTGTAAATAGACAAAAACATCTCTATTGCAAACTCCTCCATGTTGCTGTTGTTTTGGGCGTATTCCTACCTATGCAACGTCATAGAAACCAATGCAGATATTCCGGAAAACTAAAGAGCGCCACAGGACACACAAATCATATATGAACAATTCCAATACTCGGAGTGGACAGTCAATAATTTAGATACACTAATGATCGGATTTGGACTGACAGTGTGAACAGCCCCCAGCACTGCACATTTTAGATGTCCCCCTTTGGATGTCTCCAGTCTGTGCAGTGCTGTGGAGGCTCCAGGAACAGTTCATGTGATCTGTTGTTTGTCGTTTGTTCCTCTCAGAACTGCGGCCACACTTCACGCTGGCGTCAGAGAGCGACCCCGCCGAGCAGGAGGACATTGATGATGACTCAGTTCCTCAGGGAAACGCTGGCCTCAAGGACATCGCAGCACCCGTCGCTCTTCATGACGACACTGTGGTCACATCTGGAGTCAGCACACTCAGTTCAACGGTTTCCCATGAGTCTCAGAGCGCTCAGCGATCGATCAGCATGGAGCTGGGGCGCATGAAGCTAGAAACTAAGAGGTACGTGTTTTTTTATTTATTTATTTTTTTTATCTGCAGCTTTAAAATCACCCAAAAATGATTTACTCACCCTCAAGCCACCCTAGGTTTATATGACTATCTTCTTTCAGATGAACACAATCAGAGTTATATTAAAAAATATCCTGGCTCTTCAAAGCTTTATAATGACAGTGAACGGGGCTCAAGATTTTGAAGCCCAAAAAAGTGCCTCCATCCATCATAAGAGTAATCCATACGACTCCAGGGGTTAATAAAGGCCTTATGAAGCGAAGCGATGCATTTTTGTAAGAAAAATATCCATATTTAAACTTTATAAACTATAATCACTGGCTTCTGGCAACGGCTGTACGTGAGCCTAGTTCCGGCAGAAGAGTGACCTCTGACCCGACGCATGACATATTGATGAACGTGGAAGCGCAGAGGATAGAGCAAAACAAACGTAGTATTTGTTTAAGGCCATTTCGCGATTTCAGTCATCATAAAGTAAACAGCACCCCCCCTCGGATTCACACAGTTCACGCGGTTCATGCGTTTCAGATCATAAAATATGGAAATCTGTATAAATATGTAAAAATCATATCTCTGCATCCTGCCATGTGACACCAAACAGCACTGGGTCATGTTTGTCTTTGAACAGGACTCAAACCTCCTGTAGATCTGAATTTGAATTAGATTAATGCAGGTCATATTTCTATGGTGCTTTTTAAATGTTTGACTGAGAAATGTGAACATTGACATTTTTATTCTTGGCTGAAGTATTACATTAAATTTGAGCAATTATTGGACTGTGTATAACCATATTTATAGCACTTCAGTTAATCTCAGAGCATCTGTGTACATTTGCATGTATATCATGTGGTATTTGCATCAAGTCACACATTTAACCACTCTGGTTATAGACTTACACATGAATGTGTTTGTGTGCTGTAGGCTGCTGGAGGACTTAATCGAGAAAGAGAGAGAATATCAGGCCATCTTACAGCAAGTCCTGGACGAGAGAGAACAAGAGATCAGACTATTAAAGTGTCGTCCTGGGTCTGTCGGTGAGTTTGATATGTGCATTTACACACACACACACACACACACACACACACACACACACACACACACACACACACACACACACACACTATTCAGAGCTCCAGACTGCAAAGAAGATGCCTGAAAATACTCAGTCTTGATGGAGACCGAGGTGGTTTTTCCTAAATTCCCCCAGTGTTCCCTAAAACTGAGGTGTTTTTTGCATGTGAGACATAATATATGTGAATGAACAGAAACTCCATCTGTAACTGGACGCTGTACTTCCTGTTTGAAAGACCTCAGGCTGTCCAGATGGGCGACAGCTGGTTCGGCACCATCACACTGAGCCCGGAGCCCCAAAGGCTGCATGTTCAGCCCACTGCTGCTCACCCTGATGACTCGTGACTGTACAGACCACATCATCAGCAACACGATAAATCATCATACAGAGAGGAGGAGGAACTTGGACTGGTGTGAGATCAACAACCTGTCTCTGAATGTTGACAAAACAAAGGAGATAATCCCTGAGTTCAGGAAGTCCCGCAGCATCCGTCTTCCACGGCACATCAGTGGTTTCCCTGTAGGGAAGTTTCTGGGTCTACACATCACCGACCATCTGACTGGCCAAGAAAGCACAGCAATGTCTCCACTTTCTGCGGCGACTGAGACAGGCAAACACATCTTACCATGTGTTACAGAGGAGAGCTTAATGATGCTTGATGCATCTCTGTCTGGCATGGCAGTGACACTGCTTCAGACCACAAGGCCCTGCAGCGCGTTGTAAGAACTGCAGAGAGGATCACTGAACATCTTTCCAATTTCAGACGTTGATCAAACACGCTGTGTGAACGAGAACTGCAGCATCACCACAAACTCTGACTGCAATAACCACAGAAACATCTGCTCTACTGCCAGGACTCGACACCACAACAATACATTAGCAACTATGTCATGTTGTATGATCATGTTTTATTGATGCGTAAACATTTGTGTGAACATTTATAGTAGTAATTCGTCATGTATGTTTATGATATAAAAAATCGAAAAAATCATTTTGAGTCATTTGTATGAATGTAAATGACAGCTGCTGATGCTGTGAGTATGAACAGTCTGAAGTCACACATATGTGGCACTGCTCTGTAGGAAGCGTATATCCATGCACCGCTTTCGTGAGAGGACTGCCTGCCGCCACTGTCTTAAGTAATTTAATTTTATGAAGTAACCACTGTACACAATCATCGTAGATAACAATCATGTGCACAAAATTTGACAGCATTTTCTGAGGAAATTGCTCGGATCAGATGTGAGGAGGATGTGTCCACTAAAAATCAGCTGTTTATAAATCATTCAGTAAAACTAATGGAGAAGAATACTTTTGTACAAATACTACACTGTATTTCTTTTAGAATCATGAAAAGTTACATTTTCTTACTGAAATTTTCAGTGGTGTTCTCTGAGAAAAAGAGACTTTGACATTTAGTGGCGCTTCTTTATTTGAATATTAATGTTGACATGCTGCTTTGGTGGTCTTTTGCTATGTATTAAATCATTAGGTTGTAATATATTTTCAGTATTGACCTTTTAAAATGGAAGACTCAGTCCAACCCTGTTTCATCATGTGTTTATGGCAGATGCTCCTGTGCAGCTCGTGAGCACACACAGTTCGTCTGAACGAGACGGAGACCAGGAGCTTCTGGAATGGCTGAATCTCCACGGCGCTGATGCAGATTCCATACAGAGAGTAATATAAAATATATTCAGTTTGGGCTCTGAATATTTTAAACACATCTTGTCCTTAATTATATTGTCTGAAATCAACAGATAATGGATTTTTTTTTTGTACATATCATAGATTATAGCCGAAGATTACAGTCTTGATGACATCCTTCATTACGTCACAAGAGACGACTTGAAGACTTTGAGATTACGGTATGTGAACAGTATTCTGTAATAATATATTTTTATTTTTATTAAATAAAAATATTTTATATATAAGTTTTATTAAACTTCTGTTATCTAAGGGTACTCAAACAATAGACACTAACATGCATAAGTTATATTTTGCATATACTGTACATTCAGACATTTCAGGTCAGTAACTTTTTATTTATTTTTTGACGTATTGACATTTATTTACATTTATTTTTTGAAAGAGTCTCTTCTGCTCACCAAGGCTACATTTATATGATCAAAAATACAGTAAAAACAGTGAAATATTATTCCAATGTAAATCAGCTGTTTTCTATGTGAATATATAGTAAAGTGTAATTTATTCCTGTGATCAAAGCTGAATTTTCAGCATCATTACTCCAGTCTTCAGTAGGATATAGTTCAGATATATATAGTTAGTTATAGATATATTCAGCAATATAGGCTTCTATGACATTGGAGTAAATTACTCGTTCATTGTTGCAAGTTCCAGATGCTGCGACAGACATGAGCTCTTTATATTGAATCTGACTGAATCCAGACAACTAATTGGTTTATATTATGTAATCCAGGGATTTTCCATTCTGTGTAAATGAATTACTGTTCAGATGTAAATGTGGTCCTCCTCCAGACATGAATTATATTACACAGCGATAAAGCATGCAGTGTGAATCTGGCATAATTCACATTCACTTTGGGATCAAGTTTCTCTGCTCTCCTGGCGACAGTAGTGTATGACTCTGTTCCTCTGGTCTTGTGTTTCCAGCGGTGGAGTCCTGTGTAAACTCTGGAACGCCATCACAGAGCACAGGAAAACACCAGGATGAGGACGACAGCCGTCCACACCATCTTCAGGTGTTTCAGACACAACCAAATACATATAGCGGGATCAAGTCTTGTGTGATAATTCATATCACATGTAAATATGTTTGAACTTTTTTATTTGTCTGTGAAATTGCAGTTTTACAAGTGACTGTAAATTATTGTTAAAGGCCACACATTTGATACGCGAGTGCTGTTATGGCATCTTTATACAGGAAGCTTGTTTTATTTTTTATATTTGGTTACAGAAACATGTCTTGACCTGCCTGAGAAGCTTCTCCAGCACAAATCTCTTTTCCTTTCAGAAAAGACACTGAAACTAAACGCATATGTGTGTGTTTTATATATTTTTACATGTATCATTTATTAGATGTATTGTCAAGTAGTTTGGTAATATACCTTTTTTTATCAAATCTAGTTATATTTGCATATATTCTGAATTACAGCTATGAAGAAACACAGTAACCAGACTGAATTGTGTTCCCATGTATTTGGGGTGAGAAATGAATAAAGCACCTCTGAAACTGTATATAAACATTCCTGAGATAATATGTAAACTATATCCAGAAGCACAGAGAATATATCAGAAATGTGCACTTATGTCTATTTATTCAGCACAAACCTCCAGCAACTCTAGTTTTTAAATTCTGTAAAATTACCATTTTAGTTGTGACTGATGGCACTGAAAGTTTCTAGTCAAATCATAAAACTTAACACAAATGCACATCTAATGATACACACACACACACACACACACCCAGGGCTCTGTGATGTGACAATCATGTAACGGACACGTTTGATGTCTGTGGTAAATGTTTGCATGATCAGTGTTTGCATTATAATTCTTTAATTTTGTGCAAATTGGAATTTCAATTTTGCATCAAATAAAAAGTTTTGGAAAAAAAAATCTGTATGAATCTGTAAGAATGTATATATTTATTCATGCCAGTCATTAATAACTGCCCCGTACTCGACAAAAGACATTTTAAAGAACGATGGGTTCAAACAACATAGGACCCCATTGACTCTCATTGTATAGACAAAAAAATACATATTTTTTAAAAAATGGGATGGGGATAATTTTTCTTTGTTTTTATATTTGTTTGGTATCTTAATCTGTGGTGCTTCTTTAAAAGTGAGTTTCTCTGACGGACAGCTGGCATCAGGAGCACAGAGGGAATAAACAAACCTATGGATGCCATCCAGTAGGATTTGTTGATACAGAAGCAGCTCTGTCCATCAGTCGCCCAGTATCCATCAGAAACATCTTCAGAAGGTTCCCTTTGTTGTGGAAAAAGTCTTCTCCAAAGAAATGACTGGAGTCACAGAGGTCCAGATGCCCAAAGCTTAGACTTTATTGGTGGAGACGACAAAGCCGAGGCGCCTGCAGAACATCTCACAATTACACTCGTCGTAACTCTGATTTTTACAGTTTTTAACCAATGACCTTGTGTCCAGGTGTTTGCCACTTCTTCTAATCTTCAGACGGTCTGCCCAAAAACACAGTTGGGAACTTTCCAACTCTTTTTCATCAGCTCATCCACAGTTTTTATCAGATCTTCTAGCTACTCCCTAATAGTATGTTTTGAAGCATTTATCACATGCTTCACACATTGTGCAGGTTTGAGTTCAGAGAGACGTACACATACAGAGGCCATTCATATATTCTGAAAATATATCAGAAATGTCTCATAAAAATATACTATACTTTAGGGAATTTTCCTTAAGTTTTCTAATCTGACGTGGGAAATGACAGTCCTGCGTATGTTTTTTGTTTTTATTTCACTTCTGTTCTCAACTTTGGATCAGAGTTTAAAGTGATTCAGTGTTTTATTTAAGGGCCTATTCGTAAAACCAAATAAAGCGTTTTCTAAACACAAAGAAAAAGTGGGGTCAATGTTATCAATTAATAAAGCTAGTCAAATGTTTCCAAAATGTCTTTACATGAGAGCAAAACGCATCAAAGGTGTGAGGTCATATCTGCGACACTTCTCAATGCGCATGTGCAGTGTCTGTCCGGCGCATGTCGATGACATTGGAAACGACATGGCGGTGTTATTGGAAACGACGCTTGGAGATATCGTTATTGATTTATACACAGAAGAAAGACCGAAAGGTAATTAATAATAACATTAATGACAGGCGAAGGGTGTAAACGAATTTGCACTGGAAGCAAGATTGCACTATATGCTAGTTCTTTTAACACAATAAACAAAACGACGTGACAAATATAAGAAATCTCTGTCGGGACTTTTTACTTGATAAACATGTGAATTCGTGATAATTGTGCTGGTATAACCAGAATTCAAGTTGTTATATGAATTAATGGTTCACTAGAAGAGTACTAAACCAGCTACACGCTATCGTGATGATATTATTTAGCCTATATCATACCATAGTACTGAATGATAACCAGAATTGTCCTTCTAATTTACAGCCTCGCTGAACTTCCTGAAACTGTGCAAAATCAAATATTACAACTATTGTCTGATTCACAATGTTCAGGTAATATAAATGCATGTCTTTTATTTTGTGTGCATTAAAGACGTCATATTGTGAAAAATAGTTTTATCCTCGATATTTCCTTTGAAACCACTATAAGAAAAAATCAAATGGAGATTCAAAAGGTTTTTAGTTCTGAAAGTTACATTGTTTGTGTAGAATCACATTTCTCTCAAAAATTCAAGGTACATTTTGATTACTGTAGGATATGTAAATGAATATTTCTAATGTAGTTATCACGTCAGATTGAGGTAGAGTTTCACTGTTCGGTGTCGAGATGTTTATCTGTTCTCGCCCCACTCCAGAGGGACTTCATCATTCAGACGGGCGACCCCACCGGCACGGGCCGAGGAGGAGAGTCTGTGTTCTGGTCAGCAAGAGGTTTATTTTATTGTGTTTGTGCTGACTGAACACATGTGCATTGTGTGATGATGATGATGTGTGTGTTTGTAGTAAACTGTATGGCGATCAGGCACACTTTTTTGAGTCTGAGAAGATGCCGAGGATCAAGCATAGAAAGAAAGGGACTGTGTCTATGGTGAACAACGGCAGCGACCAGCACGGCTCTCAGGTTAACAGTGCTCAGATCATCTAATACACACAGTGTCTGTGTTGTCAGTGTTGTTTATGGGATTTGAGTGTGACTGAGTTTGTTTTCTTTTGGCTCCCAGTTTCTGATCACCACAAGCGAGAATCTGGATTATCTGGACGGCGTTCACACTGTGTTTGGAGAGGTGACAGAGGGCATGGACGTGCTCTCTAAAATCAATGAGACCTTTGTAGACAACAACTTCATCCCCTATCAGGACATCAGGTAGGACAAAGTGTTTTTAGAGAGAGAGAGATTGACCAACAGTGATTTTCATTTTTATTACAAAAGATGCCAAATATAATTTTGTAAGTGTACGATAACTGCTGTGTGACAGACGTAGGCCGGTAAGAGCTGTGTGTGTAAACCTCACTCCCCTGATCTCAAGAGGCGCTCTAGCGACTGACACTGGAGACCGCGGTCTTTAGCCTCCTTGTTAGAGCACCCGACTCCCATGCCGGCGGACCTGGGTTCAAGTCCACTTAGAGCGTGCGGTTCGAACAGGAGGGGTTACATATGCAGAATCAGTATTTAATGATTGATCAGAGAGCAGCATACAGTAATGTTTTTCCACATGTAAAGTCAATGAATGCGTTTACACCCTTACAATGCGATTATAATGGGATTTTGGAAATATTGCAATTAAACTTTACTTCACGTAAACACAATACTTCGATCAAACTAATGTGATTGAGCTCATAATCATAGTAAACATTCACATTAAACTATGTGGTATACGTCAATTTTAATTGCAACCGGTATGTGCTCATGTTCATGTTCATCATGGTACTGAATGACCTTCTGATACATCAAATGTGTTTTGCGTTTGATGTGAGTGGACTGAAACAGTGTCCAGTAACACTCACTGTACCTGAGTTCATCATTTGTATAATGGCGGCAATAATAACCACACTTCTTAACAAATGATCAGATTAATGAAAATTGCATGTAAACGGGCGTGAAGAGTTCTGCTTGTGTCATGTAAACATCTTACTGACATTAAGACCATACTCTGATTATTAGAGATGATCACATTACTGGTGCACATGTAAACAGTGTTTTCCTGTTAGTGTTTGAGTTAGTAAGTTCAGTTTGTTCTTCTTTTTCAGTGATAGATTCAAGACTTGTTTGCATCTTCTGTGTAATAATTTTTTAGTATAATGTATGTAGGTGAATATTTATGCGATATCACATGAACACGAGTATTAAACACGATTCACAGGTTAGTCTGTTTCAGTCAACAGCAAGTGTGATGTTGCTTTTATAGCAGTTCAGCTAATGATATGTTAATATCGGGGAAGGTTTTCATTATAAACACAATGTTGCAATTTACTCTGTTTTTACTTCAAACAAAGCCACGATAGATTTAAACGTTGCATGTCTCCAAACAGCACAGAGTAGTGGCGATACAGAATGAATCAGTGTTTTTGAACAATTGGTTGAATGATTCAGTGAATCACGAAGGCTTGTTGCCATCAACTAAAATTCCCTTTGACTGACAGTCTGTCTGGAGTGCACAAACACAGACTACTGGAGTGATGCCAACGATTAAACAGTCCCAGTGTTATATCAGCTGTTATATCAGCACTCTGGATGAAGAAGAAGCTCAGTTATAAAAGTTTGTTTCACATGTTTCCATCAGTACAAAATTCCCACACTTTAGATTGTCTCATAGTTTTGAGGTTTGGGTGGTTCGGATTCATAGATCAGTGTCAGAAGGTTTTAGACTAAACGTCAGTGTTTGTGCCTGCTCAGTTTTTGTCTCCATTTTGGTTTCAGGATTAATCACACAGTGATTCTGGATGACCCGTTTGATGACCCTGCGGGCCTCCCGGTTCCTGACCGATCGCCTGAACCCACTAAAGAGCAGCTGGATGTGAGTGTCTTCATTCTCTGTCAAACTCAATATTACTGTACTGTGAGCTGGCAGAGTTATGCCAACTTAGAGGTGATGTTTGTAATCATTTTAATGATAAAATTAGCACTACAAGTAAGCTATGAATTCCCAATTCAGTTAAATTTCAGTCACAAGGTTTTGATTTGATTCAACGTTGCTTGATTTCTACAGTGCATGATACGCATGGTGACTGTAACAGTCCGGTTTTCACGTTTTGCGCATTTCTAAATATTTTGGGGCATTATAGGTTACTGTTAGTCTACCTCCATTGATGAATAATGAATACAGTTCACAGAAAGTTAAGTTTTTATTTTGGGTACGAGTCACACTAAAAGAAGAGGGTCATGTGATTCAAACAGGCTTGTTGAAACAACGTTTCAAAGATAAAAATGAAGATAGAGTTATTGAACTGCCTGAAACAAGTCAGTAATTCCAGTTTTACTTCTTGGTCAAACCTACCTAGTTTTGTAACAAATTCACATAATGCGAGCCTCTGGTCTTCATTGGCTGCCCACAAACAACGTGTGCTTTGACCCTCAATCACTGTAGTTGCGGCCGAGACTTAGGAGTTGTGTTCGTGTTCATGTTCATGTCGAGAAGACGCTGTGTTCTGCTGCCAAAGCAAATCCACTTTGATGAGATTGATACGGTAAAACCGACACCATCGTTACTGTTCGTATCACTGTGAATCAAGAGCTGAGATTCAGATATGATAATGAGCATTTGGTTTCTGACCAATCACAGCAGACTGGGCCATCTGACCAATCAGAGCAGAGCAGCTCTCAGAAAGGAGAGACCGAATCCTTGATTGGACCGTTTCAGAAACTGAGAAAAAAAGAGCTGATGCTGCAGTGGATATGATGAAATTTTATGTTGATTATGATGAAAATGAAAGTGTTTTTTGACCTTTGATGCATGTAATCCTATTGTAGGAGACTCCAAAACAACATTAGGAGCCTTTAAAATAGCATAATAGGGGCACTTTAAGTTTTATAAAATAAATTTAAAAAAATCAATCCCAAGGTCAGGGGTTCAGTTCCTAGGAAATCCATAAACTGATTATTTAATTATGTAATTATATAATATTTGAAACATTAGATTTATTATTAAACATCAGGTTAGATGTTCACTTCAATACCCTTTAAATGTAGTGACTTAATGCTTTCAAAAATATGAATTGTTATTATTGCAGTGTAAGTGTGTGTACTGTCTGTTCAAAACAGAATAAGCAGGTAATGTGTTTTTTGTTATTGATTCTAGATTGAATAATCGGTGCTTGTACATGTTTTAGAGCGGTCGGATTGGAGCAGATGAGGCCATAAACGATGACGAGGGAGACGCCGAGGTGCTGGATGAACTGATAAAGGAGAAGGAAGCAAAGACGAAAGCCATTCTACTGGAGATGGTAAATTTCATGACTTGCACATGGACATGATCACTCGAGACATCTTTTACTGACACAGATGCTGTTCACTGTTTGAATGTCTGCTTCTTGTTGAAAGGTGGGCGATCTGCCAGACGCAGAGGTCAAACCTCCAGAGAACGTGCTGTTTGTGTGTAAACTCAATCCTGTGACCACAGATGAAGATCTAGAGATCATCTTCTCACGTTTCGGCCCCATTAAATGGTGAGATAATAGAAGATTTTACTGCCATATTAGTTCTGCTGTGATAGTCTGACCCTCTTCGTTGTGGTTCAACATTGTGAGTGAAGTTTAGGGCTGGTAACCAAAAGATCACATTTTTGAACCTCTGCAAGGGTTGAAGGATTTCCTGTGAGTGATCTATCATTAAAAATTTAACTCATTTCTATATGTACAGTTGCAAGAAAAAGTATGTGAACCACTTGCAGAATCTGTGAAAATGTTAATAATTTTAACAAAATAAGGGAGATCATACAAAATGCATGTTATTTTTTATTTAGTACTGTCCTGAGTAAGATATTTTACATAAAAAATGTTTACATATAATCAACAAGACAAAAAAAAAAATAGCTGAATTTATTAAAATGACCCAGTTCATAAGTTTGTGAACCCTTGATTCTTAACACTGTGTGTGGTTACCTGATGATCTACGACTGTTTGTTTGTTGTGTGATGGTTGTTCATGAGTCTCTTGTTTGTTCTGAGCAGTTAAACTGAGCTCTGTTCTTCAGAAAAATCCTCCAGGTCCTGCAGATTCTTCAGTTTTCAAGGATTTTTTGCATATTTGAACCCTTTCCAGCAGTGACTGAATGATTTTGAGATCCGTCTTTTCACACTGAGGACAACTGAGGGACTCAAACACAACTATTAAAAAAGGTTCAAACATTCGCTGATGCTTCAGAAAAAAACATGATGCATTAATAGACGGGGGGGGGAACATTTTGAAAACATTTGGAATTTGAAGATCAAGGTAAATTGTATTTAATTTGTCTTCCGGGAAACATGCAAGTATTTTCTGTTGCTTCTGAAGGGCAGTACTAAATGAAAAAAAAATGATATTCAAGCGAAATAAGAAAAATCTGTACATCTTCATCCTGTTCAAAAGTTTTCACCTCCGACTCTTAATGCATCATGTTTTTTTTCTGGAGCATCAGTGAATGTTTGAACCTTTTTTAATAGTTGTGTTTGAGTCCCTCAGTTGTCCTCAGTGTGAAAAGACGGATCTCAAAATCATTCAGTCACTGCTGGAAAGGGTTCAAATATGCAAAAGATGGTGGAAAAATGAAGAATTTTTGGGACCTGGGGGATTTTTCTGAAGAACAGAGCTCAGTTTAACTGCTCAGAACAAACAAGAGACTCATGAACAACCATCACAAAACAAACAAACAGTCGTAGATCATCAGGTAACCACACACAGTGTTAAGAATCAATGGTTCACAAACTTTTGAACTGGGTCATTTTAATAAATTCAGCTATTTTTTTTGTCTAATGGATTATATGTAAACATCTTTTATGTAAAATATCTTACTCAGGACAGTACTAAATAAAAAATAACATGCATTTTGTATGATCTCTCTTATTTTGTAAAAATTTTGCACATTTTCACAGATTCTGCAAGTGGTTCACATACTTTTTCTTGCAACTGTGTGTATATATATATATATATATTAATATAAACTCTTAATAACCTTGGTCACACTTTAGTTTAGGGTCCTATTCTCACTAATATCTACGACTTTTGCCTCAATAAACTCCTAATTACTGCTTATTAATAGTTAGTAAGGTGATTGTTAAATTTAGGTATTAAGTAGGATTATGGGATGTAGAATTTGATCGTGCAGAATAAGACATTAATATTTGCTTTATAAGTGCTAATAAACGGCCAATATCCTAGTAATATGCATGATAATAAGCAACTAGTTAATAGTGAGAATTGGACCCTAAACTAAAGTTTACCATACATTTTTTATTTTTTTTTGGTATTTTTTACTTTCCTATTCCCAGATTTGAAGTGTATAAACACAATAAAAGACTTTGTTTAGTGTTATTTTGACTATGCCATGTGTTTTTTATTTAATTTTATCATGTAGTTTTTATGATATAATTATGTATTTTATTATATAATGTTTGAGAGTGAGAGCGAGGGTTCAGTCTCAACACATTCTGCTGAAGCTGTTTTAGCAGTCGACAGTATTTATAGCGCACAGTATTTTCTGCATGTGTGGAATGCCCAGATGTGCATTATACAACCCAGCACACACTGTGGAACACTGTATCCCACAATGCAATGTGCTCATCATGACCTTCCATTTCAAATATGACAGATGAACTGAATAATAATATCTGCCGTGAATTTTTTTTTTTTTTTTTACTTCTTCTTGACTACATGCAGGGTTCGTTGTTTCACAAATATCTGTATAAAAGAATGTTTAATTGATAAAATTGGTTAAACAAATGACAGTACTCCGCATTCATTAAACATGCAGTCATGTGACAACACAGACCACTAATGTAACATACTGCTGTTTAAAGTGGTAATCTTTGCGTATTGTTTTATAGTAGGCACTAGGCAGACTGTGAGGTCCAGTGTTCAGTTCTGACCACAGCCTGTGCCTGAATCTGTTCAGCAGCAACTGTGTGTGAAAGTCAGAGAAACAAACCAGTTGTGTTGTGTAAATGATAGTGTGTGTGTGTGTGTGTGTGTGGGCAGATGCTGTATGTTATCTGCTGGCTCTGATCTAACATGTTAATGTTCATTTGCAGTTGTGAGATCATCAGAGACTGGAAAACAGGAGAGTCTCTGTGCTATGCGTTCATCGAGTTTGAAAAGGTTTGTGAAGTTTCCACTGAAATCAAGTTAGATTAGATCAAGAACATGTACGTGCTCTCTACACAGACACGGCAGTGTCATGTGGATCTTGAAATGTTCAGTCTCATCCAGTGTAGGCACTGATTATGATGGGCTCTCTTTGATTTTGTTGTAATTAATCATAATAATTCTGTGTAGTGATGAGAACACAGACTTGACTTCCTACAGCGGATCTTACTGTTGTCTGTTAGCACACTGAAGTGCTCTTTAAGAAGTCTCGTTACTCTTAAAAGTGTTTATTTTGCGTTGAATGGCCTGCTTTTAAAACACATTGAGTTTCTCAGTGAGGTCATCAAAATGTGCATTCAGGGCGAGTCATTTTGGAATAATCAATGCATTTGTGTATCGTTTGATCAGGAGGAGGACTGTGAAAAAGCGTACTTCAAAATGGACAATGTCCTGATAGATGACCGTCGCATTCATGTGGACTTCAGCCAGTCTGTGTCTAAGATAAAATGGAAAGGCAAAGGTGAGTCTGTCCCCATTTATTAAACGCATATCCTGCAAAGCAGGGGTTCCCAAACACATTCCCGGAGCCTCCCCAGCACTGCACATTTTGCATGTCTCCTTTGTCTGACACACCCATTTCAGGTCTTGGAGTCTCGACTAATGAACTGATGATCTGAATCAGGTGTGTTCGATTTAGGAGACATGGAAAACATGCAGTGTTGGGGAGGCTCCAGGAATGTGTTTGGGAACCCCTGCTGTAAAGTAATACAAATATAATTATTAGCCGTTTCCATTCAAAGTTGAGAATTTACCTTATGCGCAAAATTGGAATATTGTATAAAACATTTGCGAATAAAGCAGCATTTCCATCACGTGTTCAAGAGAACAAAATCGTCTCTTCCTGGGAAACTGGTGCAAAATATGAGTAATAAAAATGTAAGTTTTCCAATCAGGCTCTTTTTCCCGCCATCACAAATGAGTTGGTCTCAGAGCGTCAGACGAAACACAATAAACGCCGTCATCTTCTCTTGTGTTCGGATGCTGGTGTTTGGGAACACGGTCGTGTGAGACGCTTCTGGAGGAATTAAGCCAAATCATTCTGATGACAGACTTTGACTCGGGCACATAAGATTTATTGATTTATTGATATGATTTACTGTGCTGCTCAGTCGTTTATCTGCAGTGTTAAATGCTCAAGTTAATAAATCAAAATTAAATTTAAAACCTATTATTAATACAACTAAATTAAAGGTAGTATATGCAGTGGTTAGTATTTTTGATAATATTTTTATTGTCAGTATGTTTGATTTCTAGGTGGGAAGTACACCAAAGATGATTTTAAGGCCTATGAGAAGGACCAGGACAACAAATCCAAACTGGCTTTGAAAGACAAAGTCAGAAGCAAGCAGGAGTATCCTTCTGATAATCTCACACTTGGACAGGTCTATTAAAGAGGGTCCTTTTTGATTTTAAGTTATTGAACAATAGAAGTTAGTTCTTCTTAACTGTTTTCTAAAGCTCCCGTTACGAGCTTCTCTTAGATGAAGATGAGGATAACAGAAGGAAGGACGACAGAGAGAAACGAGACCGGAAACGACACTCAGACAACGAAAGGACCAAGGACAAAAAATCAAAGGTACGATGCTGTGGATTTGAATAGATGCGTGGTTCTCGACTGGTTTTCCTCTGTAATGTTTTCTCTTTTATAACACAGTCAGTCGTTCTATCAGCCCAAGAGCAGACAGAGGCAGGAGATACAGTGATGGTAAAAATGAGCAGATTTTATTGAATAATCTTTGTTGTGTCTTCCTCAATGATCAGTCTGTCTTCATCTGACCGGCACAAAATCAACAAGTGTTATTATAACAAAGCCAAGACGAGTTACTGCTTCACAACAGTGTCATGTGACGCTGAAAACCTTGAGATGGAGACGATCTCATATCTCCAACAGCACACAACATGAGACCGTAATAGGAAAAATAAAATAAAACAAAACCTTTTTAAATGTGTGTTAGATAAACGTCAATAGAATTCATTCCAAATTAATTTAAACAAATGATAAAAATCTAATTGATGCGGGTCTGCAGTATCTTAATTGAAATTACTTTAAATAAAGGCACAATTGCAAGAATGAAAAGAATGTTTTCACATTGTTTAAATGTATTATAAATACTGTCGTTTTCAGTGCTTTATTTATTGGTGTCTGGCCCATAATCCTTATAATTATAATTTATAAATATATATCATTACTGGCTGACAACAGCAACAGTACAAAAACAGCAATGTTGCACAGAACTCGAGCTCAGCAGCACAAACCATGTTTAACGTGTTTATTTTAGTGGATCTTTGGAGAATGATGAGGGCATGTCATGCAGAAATACTGTAGATGCTTTAACAAATAAAGGAGAGGAATATGTTTGTGATCATCTTGAAGACAATCTCTCAATTTAGTATGGTGAAATTGGTAGACGAAATCACATACTGTATAGTAGGTATTGCATTTGGTTTGAAACTTACTTGGAGATCTCTAAAAAATGACATTCTACATAGTATGAGTGTGTGTAGTGAATGAATATTGGACGTACTACATCCGCCATTTTGTTATATCATGGCCTAGTAAAATATCCATCGTATGCACACTTCAGAATCTTGCCGGGAGAAGTAGGTCATCCAGGGACTTTTCGTCTACTGTTTTATGAATACTATGAATTCAGACGTACTACTGTTGTCACATACTGTTTTTGACTACTATATAGTATGGAAGTAAGCATATTTGGACGGAGCATTAGTCTGGAGAGAAAATTTTTGTTTTTCTCCTGTTTTTTAGGATCGCGATGAGAGTCGGAGAGAAAAAGATAAAGGCAGACAGCGCTCGCGTTCAAGAGACCGAGAGAGACACAAGGACAAGGAACGAGAGAAGGAAAAGCAGAGAGACCGAGGCAGAGAGAGAGACGGCGATCACAAACGCCACAGACGAGATCGGAGCCGCAGTCGCAGCCCTAAGAGATCCAAGTACTACAGCTGACCGTCAGCAGAGCAGAACTTCATGAGTACAGCCCAGTAAGATAAAACAAACCACATTATTAGGAGTCATTTCTTACATGTGAAGAAAAATCAGTCCAATTGTTTGTAAATTTTGAAGATTGCAAATTTATGGAATGTTAGTAAAGTCAAAGTTTGTGAAAATCTAAAATGTGTGTTGATGCAAGTTTGTGTATTTCTAGAGCTGACAGTAGCTCTTTGTGTTCAGGAAGTTTATGAACACTGCCACAGATACGCTTTCCATTCTCAACAAAAACACTCTTGGTATTTGAAATCAAGCCAAACAAACACGCCCCTCCATTCATTGCTCCGCCCCCAAAACGCAAGAGTGGATGTCTCTTCACCATAGCAGAAGTGAAGATGACAAACGAACGACAAGGAAGAACAAACAAATGAACATCATGTACACGATTATATACAAGCAAGAGTTAGCCGTCAATAGCACACATTTAAAACAGCAGGAAGGACCTCGGCTTCCATTTTCAGGCCTTCCTGCTCAGGTTTCTTCAGCACTGGAAAGCTTTTCTAATATTAACGCGGTTCCTAAAGCGCTTGCCTGATCATAACCCTTGTTTTTCCAGTAATATTCCTCTGACCCTTTCTCTTTTGTAATGTCTCTCAGCCATCACTCTTTCTAGTCTTTCTTCAGATCTCCCTCTTGCGCACTCTCTCTCTCCCCCATCATGAGCAGACACGCCCCCTACTGCTGATTGGCTACACGTTTGCTGTGCTGTTCGGTCCAATCCACATTCAACGTTTCTCAGAAATCACTTACTAACTTGTCTCTATTTAAAGGTGTTGTGGTTAGCTTGGGCTGTCACACAATCAAATCATTACAAATGGACTCATTTCTTGACAGTTAGGATGTTTCGACAGAAATATTTCAGCAGTTATAACTGAACTTCAGTGATGAGCTGCCTGCCACTTTACAAATCCTACTGTGGCTCAGCTCATGAATATTAACTGTCGAGCAGGGGTCGCAACCTATGGCACACGGAGGGATGATCACTGGCACATGACAACTAAAGAGGTGTATTAAAATAGTCCCTTGAACTTTCATAAGGACATACATTTTGAGGTAATCATTTGTCAATCAGCCTGTTTTGAGTTAGGAGCTTTATTGTAGATTACTCTAACTGAAGACAATAAAACATAAGGAATATGCTAACTTTTCGTCTCTGTGGGAAAGTGTAGGTAATCAACCTATTGAAGCCATACCAATACCCTACTTGATTTTCAATTGTGCCGTAATATGCAAAAATACTTAGCACTTATTACTGGCTACTGTAAATTCTAATCCTGTTTTTGTTATAGCAGCCATTTTAACAGCTTTTTATAAGAAAAATGAATGCATTGTTTGTGAATAGTATTGTGGGTGATAAATGTCGTTATTTGGTGTCAGGTAATGGGTTCAAACTAAGTTCTTTGAAAGGTAAAATAAACTTGTGAAATTTATAACAAATTTATTTTGTAATAAAATGTCTATAAATTTTAATAATGTACCATAAAATGTTTATATTGAGTACACTTAACCCAGCCCAGTATCATATTGATATTATACAGCAGTGCAAAACGCTTTTATCAAATAATTCTTTTGCTAAAATTTGATTTAAAAAAAAAAAGTCACAAGTACACACAGTTAATAGTTATTAACTTTTATTGAAAGCATCAAGCTCTTAGTACAGATATAATTAGCACATCTTGACCAACCAAGGAAATAGCAAGAGAATTGCAACAGCAAAGTTTCCTCTTCCCAACTTCCTGTGAAATTCCTGCTACAGAACCCTTTCTACAGTTTCCTCACCAACCTACACAAGCTGAGAGGAACTAGTAGAAAGATGAAAAAGGTCCAAATCATTTGAAAAGTTCACTCCCCACCTCAGAATAGGGCCAGAAAAAAGAAAAAGTATATATATATATATACTTGGTCCGCAACATCAATGTATAATGTGTATATGTATAAATCCCACGTATAAAGGCCAGAAAAAAGTTTGAAATTACCAACCCTTCACCGAAAAAAAGCGGCAGGTGTGATATGCGATCATGCTCATGTTAGTTCTCCCAGCAGTGGTCCGTGTGACACCTGTTGTGTCCGTCACAAACTGCTTCAGTGTTTCTCTGAAAACTACTGTAAACATCAGCTCATCTCGACCTGTCCGAGCTGCATTTAAGAGACATTCATTACTGGAGTGGCGTTCTGAAGGGTTTCTCTCAGAAGCAGGAAGATGTTTCACAAACTGATCTGTCAGGAGTCATAACAGAAACATCATCCTCCAAAATAAACACCATACCTACTGCTCATCACGCTCAGGACCAATAAACCAAGAACAGAAATTAAACATGTTGACGTTACACAGGGCTGAAGCAGAGACACTGCACAGTAAACATCCTGCTACACGCTAGTCGCATGCAAGAAAAAAAATCTTTCCCTCAACACACAAAGAGGGCATGATCTGGAGAGGTGGACAAAACTACTGCAAATTTTTTTATAAAACTGCAGTTTATGCAGCGTGGGGTGTGGAATGATCCGGGTCGACCCTGACATGCTCAGATCAGTGCGCGTCTATTGTGTGCTTACCAGCTTCTGTAGAGAAAAAGAGAGAGAACTCATTTTGTTTAGAAAAAGAAAAATGCTTTGCTGTGCGATCGGCACACGAAAGCAAAGTGTCTGTCCAACTGTTTCAATTCAAAAGCAGGCTGGACAGTCCCAGGGTCCTTCACAATGACAGCAGAGAACGTGGTTTCTTCTACACCGGCTACATATTCAGAAAAATCCATCCTGGCTTCTTTCACATGACACATTGTGACCTTTCAACTAACCAATGTTCTTTATTTTTTAGACTCAATACATTCACGATAAGGCCTTTTTTCTTTTTTTTCTTGAGGAAAGGAAGACGACAGTTGACTTTCACTATTATAGTTATATATTGCAGATTATACTTTAACAATTAAGGCAACCGTTATGTAACTCAACTTTTGAAACATTCACTTCTCTAGTACTCTGAATAAAGACAACACCTGGAAAGCTGAAGAAAAATCACAGTATTTTCGTTTCTTCAAACAGAAATAGAAATATTAGCTACCTGTACAAAGCTGTTCAGCTTATTGAGCATCTAACGATCATTGTGTTTTCACTAACCAACGTTAGATGTGTTAAACTACAACAGTCCCTACAAGAGCAGGCTGTCGACACTGAAGGTGACGGTTAAGTTACTCGACTTTCACAACATTCACTTCTCTAGTACACTGAATACAGACGACTGCAAGGTTGAAGAAAACAAGATGAACAAGGAATATTTTAAGTTTTTTTTTTTTTAGGATATCTTCACAGAAACGTTAGCTAGCTATACACAGTGAGTTGTGATTTAAATAACCAACGTCACATTAAAAAAAATACGGGAAAGGTATGTTACAACCCCCCAAAAAATACCTTTTTGCAAACCAATGAACTTGTGTTTTGGTGAAAGCCATTTCTTTTGGATTGGTCGGTAGACGAGACGGATCTGAGCATGTCAGGGTCCTTGCCTAGTGAGGTCGGAAACCCTGTCTGTGGGGGATGCGAGGGGACGCTTGCAGGAAGGGAAGGGAGCGTTGCATGTATTGGGATGGTGTGACATGCCTCACACACACCACCAAGTTCAAGAACTCTACATGCACTTCAAGATCACAGCAAGAATGGGCTAGAATATCTACAGAGACGTGAGAAGAGCTTTCATGCACAATATCTACGTCATAGGTACAAGAATGCATAAATGTTAAACTCAAAGAAGATCTACAGCCAGAAGACTGCACACACGAACACCGCCTCTCTCCTACAAGACGACTCCAGCCGCCAGATTTCTTTTTACGCTTCTTCATTTCAGAGGTTCAGCTCTGCTTCTGCTGGCGGCTCTTGGCGTAACTGGTGAAGACGAAGTTGTAGTCGTTGAAGTGGGCCAGCTGGCGGTCCAGGCGGCGGTAGCCCTCGAGTTTCTGAGCCGAAGAGAAAACGCTGCGACATTTGGAGCTCTGATGGGAATGAGATGAGAAGGCGAAAATGAGAACTAACAATGGACCTGTAAACTCCAGGCTAGACTTCAGCAGCGTCATGGAAAAAATACAATCAAACACTGACTTTGGATGAGTTCTTTTTATAAAATCATATTTTTATACCACATACAGAAGCATTGCACACTGCCTCCGATGCGTCGCTCAGGCACATGCGTAAATACATTCACAAGTATTGCAAATAGTCACTGTGTACCTGATTGACGAACAGCGTTGTCACAAATTTCCCTGGATTGAAGACATCCACAACCTTGCGGATAAGCTCATCATAGGATGTCTGGGAGAGGTTGGTTTCAAAGCTGACATAAGAGAACTCTGGTTCAGGGGTGATGTGAATCGTCCAGTAAGTTCCCTAGAAAGAGAACCCGTCTTAAAACACAACTTTAGATAACGTTTCTCACAAAGAAACAGCCTTAAAAGGCATCGCTTACATCCGTTTTCATTCCATTCATGGAGTACCCACAAGGGTTGAACATTGTGGCATCAATCACTGAACCTGGAATCAGGTCACGAATTCCACTCATCTGTGAAGACACCGAAGACAACATTCAAGCAGGGCTAGGCCATAAAAACATAACTATCACAATAATTTTCCTCAATACAATTATAGCATAAGTTTGATAAATGTTCAATATAATGTTTATGCACCAAAAGTGGAACAAAACGTCGCTGATTGTTTGAACTGCGTCACACGGACCATTCATCCGCTCGGCTCAAAGTTCAAACGGAAAAAGGATTTTACTTAAGTTAACTCATGCATATTTTGATCATTATAAATGCTTTGAATATTCTACCTCAGATCTGCGAAACGTTAACCTGTTTAGCAAGTTTGTCATGTTCTGTAGTTTCATACCACAATTAACAGTCTGGTTTCTACACCTTTCACTCTGGAGCAAAAATCTGCCTTTAAACTTGAAAGAAATAAAGATTTGACATTTATCGTGGTAATTATTGATATCGATGGATAATTACAAATTTTAATGTTATTTTTTGGCCATATCGCCCAGCCCTTCATTAAAGTCACACTCACAAAGAAGTACTGGGCTGTGCATTTACACGGCACTTCACAGACGCATTACCAGGGTCTTCGTTTCAACATGACGTGCTTTTTGAAACGTTCAAAGTAAATGCTGATTTCACCAACGGACCAATTCAAGAAAAGAAATGACACTGCAGAGCAGACGTGTTGAAGGTGAACCGTACACGAGTGACATCATTAGCAGAAACACCGTCTTTCATGTAGAACTGGTCCATCACAGCTGGGTCAAGGTCACTCATCAGAACTTCTAGTGTCTGGTCCGCCTGCTTGTTCTCCCAGTATTCCGGCAGCTCCAGCGTAAACAAATACCTTCAGGACACAGACGACCGGAATACCATGAAAATCTCATCAAATTTTTTGCTTGTTTTGTTTTAGGAAAAGCCAAATACTCAACTAATCCAAAATTTGGAACAGTTGTATTTACCTAATAATTTATGAAACAGTTCTCTAAAAGGAACCAGAGTTTCCAATGCTAAAATCTGGCCTCACAGTGAGAGAAAAATTCAAAATACAACATTTAACGGTTCCTCAATGGTTTATCTGCAGTCAGATAGGATTGTGAGAAGGTTAGATGATGTAAACCTCACCAGCAGTCTGAGTTCAGACGTCCCATACAGTAGGCTGCTCCATCTGTGCATCAACAGAGAGTAAATAAATTAAGACACCTTTATTATTCAGTCAGACACAATACTTACTTAGTACTATTTCATACACAATTTGCTGTGTGTCATTTTCATTGGTGTGAAACCGTACTTGGAAAAATCTGGCTGAGGAACTCGACTTCCTCCTGGAAGTTGCGGTGAGGGAACTCTTGATGGGTGGGCTTCATAAAGTTTTTACGAGAATAGAAGAAATTCTGAAGAGGAAAAAGAAAAAGAGATGATCAAGTCAAAGATATACATTTGTACAACACTGAGACATGCTTACAGAACATGGTGATGGAAAAAATATAATAGGAAGAAAAATTATAGTTCAATGCTTTTGCGCAATGTTTCATCCCATCTCATATTTTTTCCCATCATCATGTCCCTTTAGCGGCCCTGTACATACTTAATACTACCAATGATTAATCTTTATATGATACACACCTAAATTGACTTATTTGAAGCTCACTCTCTTCACTGAGACTGTAAAATCTCACATGAACTCATAAACCTGATGTTGCTGATGAACTTCTTAAGAATGTTATCATCTCGCATTACTGTGGTTGGAAATAATGTGCAATAAATTCCCTTCCCTTAACATCAACCTGAGTGCATGCACCTGTGTGTGTGTGTGTGTGTGTGTGTGTGTGTGTGTGTGTGTGTGTGTGTGTGTGTGTCGTACCTCGATGGCATCAAAGCCGCAGTACTCGCGAGCCAGTTCCAGCAGTGGCACCAGTGCCTGCAGTAAGAGGGTGGTTCCGCATGTCTTCAAAATGAAACGTCTCTTGGAGACAAACATGCTACTCTCACTGACAGAGAGAGAGAGAAGGACTGGGTTACGATAATATTTTGTGGCCAATATAAAAAGAATATCAATGATTTTAATGCACTTTTCCACACCCACTCATTATACAACCCATAACCAAAATGCCTATAGAGATGGGTAGTCCGATTAATTGAACTGAACTGTCCATCTCAGTTAATGGGTTAACACAGTCCAGCGCTTCCAGGCTCTACATCAGAACGCCGACTCATTATTGGCCAGCTTCTGCGTCAGAATCACACGCATGCGTCGTGCTGATCACATGATCAGCGTCGGCCAGTAATGAGTCGACATTCCATTCACTGCGTCAACAGCATATGAGAATGACACAGAAGAGAAAAGATTGTTGAATAAAGTCCTTATTTTTGTTTTGTTTTTGCGCACAAAAAGTATTCTCGTCTCTTCATAACATTAAGGTTGAACCACTGCAGTCACATGACTGTTTTAACGATGTCTTTAGTACCTTTCTGGACCTTGAAAGTGTTGATTATATTGCTGTCTATGGACGAGTCATAAACCTCTCAGATTTCATCAAAAATATCTTAATTTGTGTTCTGAAGATGAACGAAGGTCTTACGGGTGTGAAACGACATGAGGGAGAGGAATTAATGACAAAAAATTACATTTTTGGGTGAACTAACCCTTTAAGTTTTTTTTTTTTTTTTTTTTTAGTTATTTCAGCAGAAATACATAAATGCCAATATCTAAAAAGTAATTATTTCAGACAGCTATGAATAGCTTTGAGCCGAATTCCTCCTTTGACCCTTCGTCTTTGTCTCTCAGACCTAATAAATGGCTTAGCACTGCATCTGAATCATTCAGCACATGACTGTGAGTGTCAGCGTTTGAGTATCTGAGCTGAAACGCTACTGTGTGCTTATCAGCTGTGACTATAAGGTCAGTGTGCAACCGGTATTAACATAATAACAACGTATCAGCATCGTGATATAAACACTCAGTGCCTGCAGAGACACCAAGGCTTTATGCTCAGTGTCTATCAGCATTCACTAAACACCTGTGTCTTAAGATAGCACGTCTTTAAAGACTACATGAAATGAAATTTGCAACATATCTAACTTCTGTAACTTGATGCATTTCTTAACTGAACAATATTCACACAACAAAGAGGCATTTTATCTTTATATCAGTTTGGGCAGTAATGTCAGTACAAATAACCAATTAAGACACTGGTTTTATTATATTTCTCTGTGGGGAGAAATCTTAAATTCATGTTGATTTTAAGGCGTTGGTCAATGAAAGAAGGAGATGAAGCTTTGAAGAGGACTGAAGGATTAGTGCGTCATTACAGTCCAGTCCTCTGACCTCAGGACAGACAGACAGACATGTCAAAAGCTCACCTGAGTATATAAGCTTCCTGCTTGTCAGTCTTTGTCACACTTATAATCAAACAATGCACATTCTCCAGAAGTTTGTCCCACTCAAATCTGAAAATGTAGACAGAAAGACAAAAATTAAGACCTCTATTATTATTAGGAAACATTATTCTATTATTTTCTACATTAATTTAGGCTACTTTTTATATTTGAAAAACATCACTTTCCAAACATTGCAACAAGCCAAAGCAAGACTTTTTGACATTTTGTAGAAAATAAAAAATAAACTTAAGTATGTAGCTCATTTAAAGATACAGCACAAATGGTGCAGGACGGACATCTGAACACAGATTGGGTGGGTGTTACGGTGTGTCTCTGAGGTCATGTGCTCTGCGGCACATACGCAGCTGCTGGTTTGATGAACTCCTATGGAAGAGATCTCAAATTGCACCCATATGGCTCAAGCTCAGGTGGCCGTTTGTTGTAGGGGTGGCATTCAAGAAGATCATGAATAAAACCAGGGTTTATTTTGCAATAACCATCATATTTTTACATTTCCACCTATAACACGGCTATTACTACAAGCAGCTATAGTTTGGGGTCATACATTCGACCACAGAAAGTTACGATCACAGGGCTCCAGACAGAAAATTTTAGGAGCACACCTTAAATCGACCTGCAATGCAATTATTCACATTTGAAGCTTTGAAGCACTGGTTGTGTGAAGCACTTCAATGTCCTTGAAGTTTTTGAATTTCACTCTCAAAAGGTCATACGAACCATGAAATGAATAATGTAAAAACATTCAACTATTTCTGCCACAATACCATGGTTACAGTTAGTAGTTCATTCCTGGTTTCCACATCAGCGCCGTTTGATCTGATATCTGTGGTTTATAACAATTCTGCGCTGAATCTGTAGATCTCTCAGCGATGTTATTAATTCTGTGGCGAATTCAATCGTTTTCTCACTGGATCTCCCAGCGCTGTGTAGTAACGGTGTCACATGATCGAGATCGGCCCGCGAGTATACCTGTTCTGAGCTTGCGCGGCACTGTCTGTTATTACGAACGGTCTGCGCTGTGCAGCTCAAACGAGTAGTTCGGTTTCGTTTTGTTTGAAGTTTCTCATGTGAAACGGAAATGGCAACTCTTATCAGCTGGGCAATGTGATGGTGGCACCAGTGCAAACTCTAACAAAATTTACTCGCACCAGCAGGAAAAAGGTTGCAAAATGCGAACATTTGGTCTCAGTCTGGAGCCCTGGATCGACCAATCACATTCAAGAATTCCAGAGAAATGTATTTCCCCCCACTCAAATTCATCCTGGGTGACACACAAATGGAATATTTACCATATTGTCAACTAAATAAAGATATGCAAGACATCATACTAATGAAAGATGTGTGACACGTAAAGGCCAGAACACACCAAGCCAATGTCGAAGAACTCTCACCATGTGACCGATGCAGAGAGACGCCGATTCAACATGCTCAATCAGCTAAAATACCCACCCACAATGTCTATACAGTGCTGACGGCGCGAAGCGCCGCAAAAACTGGGCTGCCCGACGATCAACGCCGGCCCGACGCCTGACTGTTGGCTTGGGGTGTCAGGGCCTTAGTTATATTAAACAACTGTTTCAGTCATCACACACCTGACAAGGTCAAACTGATTCCAGAACTCCAAAGTAGTAATGTGACTCGCTAGTAATACACAGATTAGGTTTCTTCTCCATAAACCATACATAATTTATTACAAAATAATGTGCTTATTCAACTACAGTTGGTTTCTTATTAAAATTATAAAGGTACACATTAAAGCTGCATGATTAATCATTAAAAGATTGCAATCTCAATTCAAACACCCACACAATCCAACACCCGTTGAATCATTCATTCAAGAGATTCGTTCAGAAACGCTGATTCATCCAGTAATGAAACAAGAATTCTTTATGAGTGAGTCATTGAATCATTCACTCAAAATATGAAAATCATTACATTTTTAAAATGATAATTTAAACCGTGAAAAAACTATTTCAATATTAATGTAACTAATGTATAATATATTAAGTGTACTTGTTGATATGAAATATGAGCCGTGATGGCAATTAAAACATTTTGATTCATTTTCGATCAAGCTGCAATTGTCAAAATAAACAAAAACTGTGAAAATATCATCTGATTGTGCGTATATAACACATAAAACGCTGGCCATGTAATGAATGACTGGACAGAGGCCGTGTGAGCACCGTAAAGTTCCTCATGAGCGGCAGTTTCTCCTCCTGACTGATTTAAACACAAGCTGTGCTCAGACTCTAATGATCCTCTTTCTAGTGTCTACGAGAGCGTTAATGCTTTCCCGGAAGTAAACTAATACCCTCATCACTCATTCTGACAGCCGTACTCTGAGAAACCACAGAGATCAGCTTTCAGTGCTTCAGAGAAACTGAAGGGACGGCGTTACGCCAGGATACTGTAATGTGCTCATTCATGTCTTACACACTTACTGTCTATATGAGATGAAAAGTTTTTCATTTTAAATGTTATTGCTACATGAAGTAATGAACCTTACAAAAATTACAAGAAAACTTCCATAGTACAAATTTAAAATACATTGTGGTATGGTAAGGTCTTGTTTTTGGAAACTTCTTCCATAATGTTATTTTTTTGGTAGAATCATTGTAGGTTTTTGCTGTCATTATGATTCATGGTATCACTACTGAACGTTTTTTGTAGTAATAGACAGATAAATCTTCCAATATTTTGAGAATATCAGTATTGGCCAATAATCATGTTCATTACCAGACAATCTATTTATCCATCCAGCCTTGCCCGTTGTAATGTACACATATTTTAGTAGCAATTTTATGCAAGTATTATTTGTAATAAAACACTATTATATAGCCCTGTCGACATCAAGACAAATGCTAAACCATTCCTGCATGTTTAATTGTTGTACTAATAGGCTGGCAGTGTTTGAAGCGAACTTGTTGTTGTTTTGTGTCTGCATTAATTCAGCAGTTCACAGTCACTGACCGCAGGAGACGCGTGTGTGCCGCTGCAGCTGTCCGGCGCTACGCACATAGAAATCTACCAATGAGCGAGCGGAACTCTCGACCAATCACCGCACGGGGGCGGAGCTTACGACGTGTGACGCAGACACGTGACTTTCACATGCAGGCTGCGGCGCAGGATCAACCGCCATGATAGTTCCCAAAAATAGAGCCCTACATGCAATCATTGACATACGCATGTTCACATCGCTGCAATTAAAATGTTCAGAGGAATACGCTTTAAAAGCACTTGTGGAAATGAACATTAAATACTATAAAGGTTATGTGTGATGGTGAAGAAAAGAAGCCAAATTCATGCAGAATCCATTCATTTAAGTGCACAGATATGATGGTGTGTTTGCTATGGCGCCATATCAGCTAGCTGTAGCCACTGGCTAATCTATTGATCAACATTCACTCACGCTGAAGCGCATCAATAACTGATTCAGAGAGAAGCAGAGCTGATCCAAATACAGCAAAACGTCAATCTAATCGAGTGACGACTGAAATGATGATAAGAGATATCAACAGAACCAGAACACTCAAAACCTGTATCAAGGTGTTGGATGAACGTGTTGTTGATGTTGGAATAATTTAAGTGTGTGCTGCAGAAGAGCTAACGCTAATCGGGGCTGGAGGTTCAGCAGCTCCATGACAGCTCAAATGAATGGGTGAAAGGGGGATGGTGTCAAAAACGGCCAAAACTGCTGATCACGCCACGGGTGACAGAGCCAGCGCCACATGTCAATCATCCCGCAGAACTATTAGTGTGACATTACTTAACGCCACTGTGGTGTTTTAGACATTATTTAACAGGCAGGGCGCCGCTGATTGCCGTGAATCAGATCAGTAAATCTGGCCCGACTCAACTACGACTGGCACGGATTCACTCACCTGGGGATAGCGCGCAAATCCCCGGCTCCTTTGGCTTCGTCTTGTCGGGAGAACCACACCTCCAAGAGCTTCTCGGTCCCCTCGAAGAAGTGTGCACTGCTCTCTTCCATCGTGAGACAAACAGACCCCAACAACAGAAATTAAAGCGTCGGATGGAATCCCAATTAATTAGTCCTTTATTGGTAGTTATAACTTATTAGCTTAGTTACAGTCCTTGAGCAGTCCAGATGTAGTTGCCTTGTTTTTTTTACCGTCTTCCCTTTTACAGAGAATACCGTGGGCGAGTGCTAGCTAATATCGCCGGCCATACTGTGTAAGCGCAGAGTGGCAGCTGCGTGGGGCTTTTATTACCTACTCGTCAACGTCATCGTCATTGTTGCCAATCACGGCCAAGTGGCAGCCCCCTGTGTCAGCATTGATTGGCTGTAACTGTTGTCAATCAAATTAGAGGTTGCGTAAACGTACAAGTGTCGCACTGCTTGTATATGCCCTTGTATAGACGAGTTAACGTTTGCCTTGCTACAACGCTGCGCATAAACAAGTAATTGGTGTCCGTTTATTCACTAGTCTATTGAAGAGTGTGTATTTTAAAATGGTGTATTTTACAAATTGTATTCATTATGTGTCACTACTTTGAACGTACTTTGAACGGACAAGAGTTATTAATGTACTCATGCTGGAATTACTGCTAATGCAGAGAGTGTACATACCAACGACCAGAAAAAAATGTGCATTTTTGAAAGGGAATGAAACGACGAAAGAACGACGTCCACATCGCGATTTGCGCGTTGTAGTTTTACACACGTCCTATCGTCATTAACTCAAAGCGGCGGATTGATCTGAGAGAACTACAGTTCCCAGAAGGCCGTCCGCAACAATAAAATACGTCACCGAGCACGTGACCATTAAGCGGAGCCGACCAAAATCCCAAACAAGGAAATGGTGGGGTAATAAAACGATCGGATCATTTAATTAATGCATGTAATAATTAATATTTTATTTTATTGTAAATTAAGAAATATTTATGGGTTAAAATGGACTACGACTTCAAAACGAAGCTCGCCGCCGAGAGGGAGAGAGTGGAAGATCTGTTTGAATATGAAGGTTGTAAAGTGGGTCGCGGCACATACGGGCATGTTTATAAAGCGAAGCGTAAAGACGGGTAAGAGACACGCGCTTGATTGACGCGTTTCACTCACTGCACGCGCTTCTACTGTCACTGATGTTCTTGTGTAACGGGGGAATTACGCTGTAATCTCTACCGTGTGTGATTGTTTTTGTTTTCATGGACGCACTTCAACGGTCCACCCCCAAACCAACGTGATGTTCACTGTTATGTGCAGGAGTTCACGTGCTTATATATTCCTATATGCAGCAGTTCACATGTTCACATGTTCATAAGTGCAGGAGTTTATACGCTTAGTTGTTCAGCAGTTCATGTGTTCAGAAATCCAGCTGTTCTGGATGTGCAGGAGTTCAAATGTTCTGTGCGCGCGCGAATTCACCTTGATTTGCGCAGAAGTCCACATTTTCCTAAAAGCAGGAGTTCTCGTGATCATTAATGCATGTTTATATGTGCAGAAGTTCTAGAGTTTATACAGCATGTACATTTGTGTAGGAGCTTAAAATGTTCATCAGTGTGTGTGTTCATTCATATATTCAGTTGTGCAGGAGTCACTAGATGAACAGGTTCCACTCGGAACCAATAACCAGTGATTATACCTGTTAAAAATGGTGTCATGGTGATGTATGTGGAAATACTCTAGTGACAGCGCGGGTTTTTTAGGAAGGCACTGCAGTTGATCTCCTCCAACTGAGAGCAACTTGGGAAACTGACTTCCTTCCTGAATATGTGATATGAATCAACCAAAATGTGATATAAAAAGACAGAGTTTAATAACTGATATACTAGATTATTTGTTAGTCATACTCATATAAATGTGAAGGAGGCAGTATTTCAAATGCATTCTCTTCATTGACACCTCATGTGTTCACACTCGCCTTTGTTCACTACATTCAAGACGAGGCATTGACATCTGAACCCCTGATGTGTTTGTCTGTGCAGGTGTTTTTGTCTTTCATGGTGGAGCTGCTGTTCAAGACAGAAAAACTTGATCTGAGATTTAGAAAGTTTAAATTGAAATGCTACTTCAATTTTACGAAAATGGTAACCACCCACAGAAGAATATTAAAGGGTTAGTGAAATTTCTGTCATTAATTACTCTCCCTCATGTCGTTCCACACTTGTAAGACCTTCATTCATCTTCAGAACGCAAATTAAGATATTTTTGATGAAATCTGAGAGGTATATGACTTGTCCATAGACAGCAATATAATCAACACTTTCAAGGTCCAGAAAGGTGCTAAAGACATCGTTAATACAGTCATGTGACTGCAGTGGTTCAACCTTAATGTTATGAAGAGACAAGAATACTTTTTGTGTGCAAAAACAAAACAAAAATCACGACTTTATTCAACAATCGGAGGTTTTACGGGTGTGAAACGACATGAGGGAGAGTAATTAATGACAGAATTTTCATTTTTTAGTGAACTAACCCTTAAATATATTAATAAATCAGTTCATCTTTACTACTTGTTAGCAGGTCAGATCGATGGATAAAGTAGTGATCTGAGGCAGTGGGTTTGTCTACTGATGCTCATTTGACTGAATGGCTTTATTTACCATCTATACTACTCTGAAAAAATGTCTTTGATTTCTCAGTTTTTAAGGTGTGTTTGCACAGAAGTCAAGCCACCTTAATTTATATATAGCGCTTTATATAATACAGATTGTTTCAAAGCAGCTTTACGTGATAAACAGGAAATTACAGAATCAATTCAATTCTACTGTAACACAATAGTGTCATTGTTCAGCTTCAGTTCAGTGTTGATTCAGTTCAGTTCAATAACTGTAAAGTTCATCAGTTATGAAATGAGTTCAATTCGGCTATAAAAGCTGTACAGAAGTCAATAGTGTCCTTATTCACTTTGAGTCCGTTCAATGTTGATTCAGTTCAGTTTAATTCAAACAAGTAAGAAGATATTTCTCTCCGAGTGATCCACATACACTATAGACTTCATTCCTGTAGCCTCCAACCACCACAAAACTTCAACATAACACAAACTCTTTTAAATGTCAAGCATACCTGAACATTAACATTAGCAGGTCTTTCCTTCACTCAAAAACACATAATATCACCTGACCTAGTCCTGCGCAAGGCATGCTGGGGACTAAACGTCCATCCACTGCCCAGTTTCAGTTAATTCATGTAGTAAGTAAACGTCAACTTTACATATTTAAGTAGATGAATGAAATTAAGTTGTGGCATAAATGTTCAGCAATTGTGTTGCTTGTTTTAGCTCATTTTAATGAAATGAATTGAAGAAGTTTAGCCGCTGTGGCAGACGACCTGTCTGGGAAGATCTTTGGCATTACATTATGTGTTTTAAAAACAACACACTCCTCTGAAGGCACACGTTTGATCATATCACGAGGAGCGATGCAAGATATGCTGGCGAGGCACACGTCTGATTGGCTGTTTGTGTTGATCTTGATCGTGACATCATCGCTCTTCAGTTTTGTGTGAGTAGCTCTGTCTCCAAACGCTCACGTGCAACTAAATTATATTTTCGAAAGATCACACAAGAACATGTTGCGTGTAAATTTTTTCACAAAGATTATTTTTAAAATGATAAAAGTATAGATGGTGTTGAAAACAAAGAGATGTTTTGTGGTTGTGAAATGTCAGTGTGATGAACTACACCTGTGCGAAATTAACGGGCACTTCATTCAGGCACTAAAAATGATCTTTTGGTCAGTTGGTTAAAAATCACGAAGAGATCATGTGAGAAACAGCAACAAAGATTGTTTCTGACAGTATTATAAGATAAAAGTCCAAAGATCATTTGTTCATCCTTCATTAACTCTGAGAAGAAGTTCAGCTGGGACCCATACCAGGATGAGCAAACGGGATTAGTTTGGAGTTGACAAAACCAAATCCATTCGGTCAGGCTTTGCTGGTATCATGAAGCTAATCATCAACTTCACCAACTCAGGCTTTGATTCACTGGAGCGCATGAGTGTGACATCAGCAGCAAACAGCCAGTCACATGCTTTGAGAAACTGATTAACTTTTCGCTTCACTTGAGATTGAAAAATATGAAGAAAATATGACATTTAAAAATATATTACATATTATCTGTATATATTTATATTAATTTAAACAGATTGTGTAATAATTTTAAACTAAAATGTCTTGTGTGATGGGTTAAAGGTAAAATAATTATGTAATAATATAGAAATCATACAAAATATTTATAAATAATCATTGTGTAAAGTCAGATTATTTTGTCCTCACAAATGTATGATGAAGTGACCTTTAATTTGGAGCAAGATAAACTGAGGGCGTGGCTTTATTGCATGATCAGACATGTGTCACTACCTGCCTCGGAGCGTGAGTTACTATGGCAATGAACCACTTTCATGGTGCCTAAAGCCCAGCGTTGGTGCAAACTAAACTGAGACTTACCTGGCTATAAACCGGGTTCATGGTACAGAAACTGCTTGTTTCTCTGCTCAAACGGTGCCTATAAAGTTCTGTGAAAGATGGCAGACTAATAATTTAATTGTCTAGTGATCTTTCGGGTAGCCATTTTCAAGTGTCCATACAACGATTTATCTCAGTTTTGAGAAGTGTGTCTGTTGTTTTATGAGTTAAAACCAAAGTATTTTGCTTGGGGAAAAGTAACATCTATATTTAAAATATTTACCACTTAGTTTTATATTTTGTTATTTATTGCGATGATAGGCTTTAGGTGTATACATATATAATTGTCTTCAGTGTTCAAACACTTTTGGGATCCACTCTGTATACATGTGCATTTATGAACTGATATTTTCTGTGACTTTTGCTGTGAACAATCAATGTATTAAGATGAATTTCAGTAAGTAAATTACATTGCGAATTGCACATAGCTTGCTTATTATTTAACACATCATGTATTTATTGTAAATTAACTTTAATGATATTATGTGTTAATACTTGATAATGGCTACTTTGCTAGTACTTGATTAGTACTTTTAATGCCATATAATTTAATAATTAAATGAGAAATATATTGTTCACATGTCAATATTATTTTATTAAATATAATTTTAATGAAATACATGAAATAATAGTTTATTAGAGTTTGTAATGGTATATTTACTGTATGAGTGTAAATGTCTTTCCTCAGCTATAGTAATGTTGTGTTTGTTTTCACAGGAAGGATGAGAAGGAGTATGCACTGAAACAGATCGAAGGCACTGGTATTTCCATGTCCGCCTGCAGGGAAATTGCTGTAAGTTACTCAAATGCTTATGTTTTTAACTACTTTGCTTTACCGCTTACAATTTTTTTTAATCACGCCTCAGTTTTTAAAGGCACAGTATGTAAGTTTCACCTCTAGAGGCACTTATTCAAAACAACAATAAAGTCGTAGCTTGATGATGCGTGAATCATGGGAGTTGTCATCTTCACCTCCACAGCCGATGGAAAGCAATCGAACAGAAATCCTGTTCATGGATGAGCTGATGTGTTAAAGGTTTATTAACGTTACTGTAGTATGAAGCAGGGCAGGCCGAGACATTTTCCCTGCTGTTTTTATTATGCTTATATGCTGCAGTCGCTCCTTTCATTTTGATCACTTAAATTCACATAATTTTATTTGCCTTCTAATGAAACAGCTGCTGAATTACTACTCATACAGGTCACTCTATCTGATGAATTAAAATTGTGGGGTAACGCAGTGCTGTTTTCTTGGTCAGAACAATCATACTAAAATACATGTGAGTGTGTTGAAAGTTCTGTTATAAGGTTACTCTGTGCGTTCGCTCAGTGGCTGATATGAGACACTTGTTGTACACTGCAGTAAACTAGATCAATATTAGAATATCATATTAATAATTGCTGGATGACAACACACTGAAACACTGCAACTAAACCCAAAGAATTCACAATGTTTTATTACAGTAGTGTTCTCTTTATAATGTATGACAGTCCCAATAATAGTTATTAATGTTGTACATTACTGTTTGAGCTGTGTGCGCTGAAGCTGAATATGACCACCGGCTTCACTGCCGCTTTAAATCATTGTTGGAAACATTTGGGATAATGTAAGTACACAAGTCAACAAAATATTTAACATTGCTCTAGTGATTTTTGGATATTTTATTCCAAAAATATTAAATTGTGGTACAAAATGTGTAAACAATAATATGTTAACATAGGAAGCAACTATGAATCAATGTTTAAAATGCAACTTTGACATCATTTAAAAAATATAACCATAATTCTCAAATATTAGGCTATATATTATTTTAGCACAATGCCTTGACCAGCTAAAAAAGTAAAGCCTTTTACCTTTGCTTGGTACCTGGGAAAATAACTTTTGTGTTCAGTTTTGTCTAGAGGATTTGGGTAAAACAAAAATGCCTGTTACAATTTATTTATCTTCTTTGTCAATGCTTTCACACCAAAGTGACTGAAATGCACATATATCACAGACATGGGTTGCATGAAGGATTTTTGTGATTACTGTTAGCTAAGAGTGAATCCTAGATTTTTGAAGAGGTGTGTCTTTGAATGTGGCTGGTGAGTCAGTCTAGTTTGAATGTGGCTGGTGAGTCATCTGTTCTGCTGGTTAGTATGAATTGACCTGAAGAAAACCAGTAAAATGGGGCTTTAGTCAATGGAATGCAATGACTGTTTGATCTTCAAAAGAAATGACATTACGGGACGTTATATGTTGCTTGTTTGAGAAGAAGATAAAGTAAGACTTTTTTGCGATTCAGGGTATCAAAAAGGGCAGGTTAAAGGGATAGTTCACCCAAAAATGAAAATTCTGTCATCATTTACTCATCCTCAAGTAGTTCCAAACCTGTATGAAGTTCTTTGTTCTGCTGAACACAAAGAAAGTAACCAAACAGATCTTGCCCCCCATTTACTACCATAGTAAGAAAAATAAATACTATGGGAGTCAACGGGGAACGAGATCTGCTTGGTTACTGACATTCTTCCAAATATCTTTCTTTGTGGTCAGCAGAACAGAGAAACTCATACAGGTTTGGAATTACTTGAGGATGATGACTGAATTTTCATTTCTGGGTGAACTATCCCTTTAAGAGCTGTCTATGCTGTGGTCATAGAAGTAGAAACAGGAGTAGGTTATGAGTGATGGTAATGAATGATTAGATATATGATGTGACAACCAACTGGTCTGGTGTAATTGGAAAATAGCTTAGGTCCGAGTACAGAGACCTGTGGAACTCCAATGTAAATCTTTTCAACATAGTCATTAAAGAGGTTAAATCATGACGAATCAAATTTTCCTTGATCTTCTGAGGTATAAGAGCTGGATTTACTGCAAGCTGTAACTTTCAAATCTCACAATTTCTTTTCAAAAAGTTCAAATCCCTCCCAAAAAAAAAAAAAAAATCTTTTGAAACTTTTCATTACAAACTTACACAATTTGTGTAAGACAGATGAATGCATAAATGTGTGACTACTGCCCACATTTATCCAGTGACCCACCCATTCACAATGAGTTTCAAAGGTAATAATCAGGGAGATAATAATAATAACAACAACAACAAGGTAATAATAAGGTAGTATGGCAGAAGTGAGGTCAACCACCAGATAAATTTTTTTTGAAAATAATAATTATTAGGCATACTATAATTAAATGACCAAAAAAAGTGTGTGTGTGTGTGTAAGCTGATGTTTTTGGTGGCATTTGGTACACCACTGGAACAAAAAAGATCATAGAGAAGACAGTTTGAGCCAATTTTATATAGCTTTTATTTGGCAAGTTTGATAACTGTTTTGAAAAGTGCAAAATATACAACATAAGAAGAATCCAGTGGGCAATATTGAGATGATAATCAAGTGAGATAGGCTAGATTATTTGCCCAAATTGATTAAAAGTAAAGGGTCAAAAAGAGACTTTCAGCATTTCTTGTATGTGCTGTATTTAATGAAGAACTTACTTCTTGACTGTTTATGAAGTATGTTCATACCGGCATGATGAATCCGGTCTTCAACCAGATGGAACTGGATTTAAATATTTTGAATGTTTCGATCCAATGTAACTTCTGACCTGTAACGCTGCCTGAATCATAATCATGCAGTGTTCGTTGTTGGTGGCCAGAGGAGAACTGAGCAACTGAGTCTGGTTTCTCCCAAGGTTTTTTTCTCCATTCTGACCCGCTGTCTCCTCTAGCTTGCTTAGTTGGGGACACTTAATATTCAACAGTATTACTGATCTGACTGTACTGAGAACTAAACTGAGCTAGATGATGACACTGTTTTCTCCAGAGCTGCTGTATAGATAAATGGACTAAATTAATAACTAATGATTTCTACAAATGAATCAATACTGAACTTACTTAAGGCGTACAATGACACCATTTTCTTCTAGAGCTGTTGTGCAGCAAAAATGATGTTCCTGATCACTGTAAAGCTGCTTTGACACAATCTACATTGTAAAAAGCGCTATATAAATAAAAGTGGGTTAAATATCCATGAATACATTTCCAAATTCCCAACATCCACCATCTGCATTAGGTCGTCCAGACATTATTCACCTACTTTTATACTGTGCATAAAGGTGTGCTACTCATGTGACACACTTTGTGCATATTATATAGAAGGTAAATAAACGTATTCGGCATGAGGTGTAACAATTTACTCTTTGTCTCTGTACATTTATTGCAAGTCCTGTCGATTCAGGTGAGTCAATCAGGGAGTATGATTTTTAATATGTGAACTGTTTATTTTGGTCAGTATTCATTTAAAATATATTTAAAAAATTAATCAAAAAAAATCAAATGAATCGAGTAACTGACAAAACTCTCAGCACAAAATACATCATGTGCTGGATCAAGAATCTGGCAAACATATACAAACATACTCAGCTGTACCAACTTTAGAGAACAAGACCTCAAACAGATGAAGTCGGAGGTGGGAGTATCCCATTTGAAATATCCCACTTCCGACCTCGCTGTGTTCCAGTCAGTCATTTGTCACGATCACATGTACATCACACCGCATTTGTTATTAAATGTGCAATCATGGGCATTCATTGATAAAGCTGAAGCAAGAAACAAGACAGGGAGCACATGAGAAGGAAAAACAAAACACATGTAAGACCAATAAACCCTGAAACAGGGAAACAGCCAAACGGGAGTTAGGATCCAACACTCGAGTAAACACTCTAAAATGGTTGATACAGCTGCCAACTCACTGCATTACCACTGCTAAAATAAAACACTTTCATTTCATGGAAACTATAAGATAAAATACTGCTATTTTCTGGTATTATTGTTTAGTTGGGCATGCAGGAGACATTTAAATGGTCTTAGGTCATAGTTGATAACAGGAAAATGGTTCAATGATGCAAACAGAGTTCATTTCGACTGTACAGCAGCTCTAAAAGAAAACAGAGTCATTATTCAGCTGAAGTCAGTTCAGTGTTGATTCAGTTCCGTTCTAAAGATCATCAATTATTAAATTACTGAGGAAGTAGGATAAACGCTATTATTCCTAAATAGCAGAAGGACTAAGCAGGAGTAAAATGCGGTAAAGTCTGTCCATATTGTGCTCTTCATGTCTGTGTGCTGAAGAACAAGTTCAGGCTGATCTTAACAGTTTCTGCAGCACATTTTAGCGTGGATTGTTTTGTGAATTTGTCACAATGTAATGCAGCTTTACAAATAGGCTGTTATGGATTAAAGGATGGGATGCTGTGCTTTTTCCAAACACCACTCATATACAGCCCATAAATACTTGTGCTTATTTGTATTGGACTGCGATGAATGCTGTTTCACCGTCGCCACACAAACACAAGCTTGCAGGGGCAGTGTGTGATCTGATCTCTGGATTAATTCTTCTCTGGATCACAGATTGTCTTTCTGGTAACACTTTACAATAAGTTTTCATTTGAATTAACAAATTTAGTTAATATGAACTAAGAATGAACAGTACTTCTACAGCATTTACTAATACATTATTAAAATCAGAAACTGTATTTGCATTGGTTAATGCACTGTAAACTAATATGAGCGACTGTATTTTTATTAACTAACATTAAAAAAGATAAATAAATAATGTAACAAACGTATTGCTCATTGGTAGTTCATGTTAGTTAATACATTAATGTTAACAAATGAGACCTTATTGTAAAGTGTTACCGTCTTTCTCTTGGTCTCAGTTTTCTCTGAAATGACTGAATTGTGATCACATGCCTTTTAAGGTGTGGTCATATTTGAACAGTCTGATCATGAAACAGGTTCAGCAGCTACAGCAGTTTTACAGACAAACACACTGTTCTGGGATAAGGGTGAAAGTTTTACACTGTTTATTGTGACTGCAGTCACGCAATCTCAAAGCTACGTCATACAATAACATTGTAGAGACACTTTCCTGTTCCTGCATAACAGTGCCTGTCACGACCACGTTCTGTTTCTGTCACTGTTAGCCTGAGTTCTCCTTCTTTGTTTGTTGTTATGGTTTCCGATTAGTGCACACCTGTTCCCTGCTCTGTTGATTATCATCTGTGTTTGAAATTGCCCCCATACACTCATTCACTATTTCCTACTTTATTCCACTAATATAGTCCACTTGAGGCAGTGAATAAAAAACGAGTGACTGAATTCGGACACTGAGTGCCGGAAGGGCTGCTGCTTCTGCATCGTTTGTGCTTGCTGTTTAATAATCATGTGACACTGCAGCTCCAGTAGAAATGAAACGATTTATCTTGAACTCTGTCATGGAAACTATGTATAACCCTTACTTAAACAATTTAATAATCAATCAAAAAAGAATTTATACCTATATGATATTATGCTGTGCACTTTGGACCAGCGATTTGGAAAATGGATGGGTGATTCAGCTGCGGTGCCATCTTCTGGTCAGGCACGGGAATTCGTTCGGCACAACCCTCACAGTGCATTATGGGTATTCGCTAGCCGTTGAGTGTACATCGGTTATACACTCGTTATTGCGGTGCATTGTGGGATTAAATGAGTGCACTCGATTATGTCCACTATGGTTTCGGACACCACTACAAATGGCTATACCCTCAAAGTGCCCTATTTAAGGGTATAGGGGGTGAATTCGGACACAGCACATGTTTATTTAAGCCCTCAGTTTTCCTCAGTTCAATATTTTGCATCATTAATGGTTAATATTTGTAGTGTTTCATGTTCTTGGTGTTTATTAAAAGTATCTTTCATCGTTCATTCTGCTACACACAACCCGTGACAACACCCCTGTGCACAAGCTGTTTTTTTAACTATGTGCCCAAAGCTTATTTTTTTACAATCTCTTTGTAAATTACAATCATTTTTAAATTCAATCCCAAGTTTTTATTATCATTTTTCTTCTTGCAACGTTTATTATTTAGAATTTGTATGATTTATTAATGAAATGTTCAAAACTGACTGTATTTTTTTACATTTACAAGTCTACTAGGTCATGTTTAGGTGTTTGGTTGCTAGGGTATTGTTGTGCAGTTGCTAAGAGGTTGTTATGGGTGGTTAATTTCTGGCCCTAGCGGCATAGAAGCACAAATGGCATAGAAGTTTAATAATTAAGTACATACAGAAATATGCGCAATAGTAATATTTTTTTTTTCGGTTAGCATTAATCCAAAACAACATGCCAGATCTAAATCTTAGAAACAGAACTATATCAAACAATAAGAACTTGTTTATTCACGTTACTATAACTCTGCACGCCAAGTTGCTCTAAGTACCTGAACACAGAGCTGATTCAGTAGCAGCACAATCAGCTCAGGTCTTTCCTGAGATTGAAAACATCTGCATAACAACATTGTTGTTGGGCTTTAAACGTCATGGGTGTTGAGGTCTCAGAAGGCCACGTTATGAGTCACGGCACTGAGCATTGTTGTTGCTGTGCTTGCAGACCATTTGTTCATTGAGTCTTGTTTAAATTGGAATGATTCTTTGTCTTGTGTTGCTGACTACAGTTCACATACTGTTTGGACTTATGTTGTTACCATCAAACTAATAGGATCAAACACTATTTCCTCTCTCTCTATCTCTCTCTCTCTCAATATCCGACCTCTTTTTTACTTTGTTGAAATGGCAAAACAATAGTCATATTGTTCCAGGGCTGGGTGAAAGGGAACAGGTGTTGAAGTTTCTCTAATATAGGTTGGAAATCGTTATTTGGACTTGTTTTTTGAGGTCTTTTTTTATTTAGCTACAATTTAGCTGATGTTTGTGTTTTCTAGTTTTCTTAGTTCCATTTAGTGTAAAAAATACTTCTAAATAAATCCATCTCTATAGCTATCAGATGATATTGTTTATATTTAAAAAGATTCTGCTCCCTTAAGTAGCTTCCATGTACATAAAAAAAAAAGTGCTTGTGGTACACTTTCAAATTGAACAAATCTAACCAAAAGGAACACTAAACAAAATGTTACCACCAAAATGTCACTGCACTTTCACAAGCTAGCGGGGTGGATCCATTATGCTGTGTTTTGGATATAAACAACTGATTACAATTTCTATGACTCTCTGAGACAGCTTGATTTGTCCAGTATTGAATTGGAAATAATTAATTCAATTCAGTTTAATTTTATAGCGCATTTACCATTACACATCCTTCCATATCGGCAAATAAAATGGCTTTACAAACCTTCAGTGAGCAAACAGGTTTGACCATGTTATATAAATGCTTACTTGGGAGTTTTGTCTTTTCAAGATGAAAGTGCTTCACTCACAAACACCACAGTATCGCCAGAGTGGCTCTCTACTGTGTGCATAACATTAGAAATGATTAAACTGTGAATTATTTTAAATGTATTTCTGCCTACAATGCCCTGGATCCTTCGCTGGAAACCGAAATTAATGCTGCCTTCAGGTGATATCAGAAATTTGATAATTCCCACTTCTGAAGTCGTGGTTATGAGCTCATCGCATTCAAATTTCGAAATGGGAGGGCGTTCATGTGCAATTTTTACCTAGGAAACTCGTATTTACAATCATTCTGAGAGCACGTGGAGGCAGCATAACTCACTCCCACTAAACATTTACTGTTTGAATCCATGCACTCAGGAACAATACAAGTTGACACCATTATGACTAAAAGTTTGCTAAGAAGTATTTCCTACTAAAGCAAGGCGGTATTTGACTCTGGTCAAGCGTATCCATAGCAGACTGGTGGGAGTGGCCTTGGACGGCAACATTCCCAGTGAATTATAGGTGTTGAAGTTTTTCTACCTCTTTGCCAAAAGAGAAGATAAAGGCCTTTTTCCTCTGTTTTCTCTAAAAAAATTCACCTTTCTACTGCATAGGCAACCAAGTTTTATTGAAAGTCCATTTTGCCAGCAGTGAAGTACCCCTTTAATTACCTATTAACATTAGTTATTATTTATTATCAGGCAGTTTAATTGCAGCAACTTATAGTTCTTATAGCGAAAGTTCCTCTGGAGTAACCTGCCTTACTCTAGGGCGCAATGGTGGTAGCTTACACAACTTACAGCCATGCGGTTACCAGCCCAAATCTGTAACATCTCGACCACACCATGTCATTGGATTGGCACAATGTGTATGTGTGTGTGTGTGTGTGTGTGTGTGTGTGTGTGTGTGTGTGAGAATGTATAAACATTCCTGTGTAAAACCATACATGTTCCAGTATTGCAATAGTAACTCTGAAACCTTTTCACATCTGTTTGCTAATACACCTGATGTTGTTGTGATTAATGAGGAGTCTAGAGAAGTGTTCGTTTTGGAGGTTGCTTGCACTTTTGATTCCAGTATGCAGGAAGCCTTTATGACTAAAGTAGTTAAATACCAACCACTCCTAAACACCATTTCAGAGATAGGTTATCAGGCCCGATTTACTTGTTTTCATAGCTTGGGATGCCCAAAAAAAGGGCTAAGCGGTTAGCAAGGTACTGTGCTCTGTCTGCTATTATAGGCAGCTGCCATATATGGTGGAGGCGTTGTTACTTATACCCATAAAAACGTATGCTTAATATTGTGATGATCTGCTGTATGCTACTGGACCATGATTTTTGTACATGTATTTGACTGCATCTATAATATTTATGTCCCTGTGGATTATTTCTCTTAAGTGGACTTAAATAAATTGGTGTGTGTGTGTGTGTGTGTGTGTGTGTGTTTGTTTGTGTGAACATTTGTATGTACAGTAGTACCTAGGAAACTTCATTTACTTCCCATAATCTCAGTCAAATGCTTTCTGTAATCAGACCTGCACTAGTAGCGAAGAGATATTAGAAGTGCCTCTAGACAAAACATTTTCATATGACATGTATTTAAATCATTCACCATGTTTTAATAGGATTACATTTAGGACTTGGCTTGACCACCCTAAATATACAGCACTTCTTTAACTTTTTTGAATATCTTCTGTTGCGCATAGTGATTATGTTAGATATTCTACTAATTATGACTCAAATTTGAAAACTGTTTTGTTTTCTTTTTAAAATGTTCTACTGTCAACTCTTGGTGTATTTACAAGACACATGCTTCAGTTAAGGGTTTTGCTTTTCTTACAAATTTCTGTGGATCTCGTGAGATTAGGGTGTATTGCTGTAGCAGTTGTTTATACTGTACTATTCTGTTAATTTACTGCTCTGAATTAAATCACAATCATACTGCATGGCAGCATCCTTTGGGAGTTTTAGATTATATAACCGTTCCACTTTAGTGGAACTGTATTGAAATTGTATTGTATCAGACTTTGTGTTGTCTAACTTGCATTTTGCCAAAAGAAAATTTAGAAGAGTTATACATTATTGAGCTTAGTATGCTGCTGCACAGCTTCCCTTAATGTTGTCATCCTTTTCAATTGAATCATTTCATGCCTTTCGACTGATCAGATTTGATTGATCAGATGCAGATATCATTTACTCTAGGACACATAAATGTGTCTCTGCAGAACGGAAATCCTATCTTCAGTTTGTGCAATATATGCAAATACTACAAAGTTAATTTCACAAAAACAGCAGACATGTGCAATGGGGAGAGAGAGAATCAGCACCGGTGGGAGAATACAACTCACATCTTCCAGTGAAAATGACTGGAAGTCAAGCTTAAAGGGCACCTATTATGCAAAATTAACTTTTTACATGGTTTTTGAACATAAATGTGTGTTGGCAGTGTGTTAACAACCACCCTATAATGATAAAAATCCAACCAGTTTCCACCACCAACACTCAGCACACATCGTCACCGGATCTCCACGCTCCGCCCACTCGTTCACAATCACCAGAGTACTGATCAGCGGCACCTGCACCTCATCACACCAGCACTATATGAACACTCACTCCCCACACTTCAGTGTCTGGTCTTGTTTATACATACCTGGACTCTTTACCTCTCCTCCGATGTCTCTGTGTTCCCACTCCTTCGTCAAGTCTTGTCTTCCCTCGTCGATACTTCTGCAAAAGAGAAAGGACTCTGTTATTGCTCAGCTAAGTGACTATACTCAACGTGCTCATATCTGCAAACTACTCACCAGTGTTATTCCTGTGTTCGTGCCTCTGTCTCTGAATAAACTACCTGTTGAATACTTACCCTCTTGTTCCTGTCTGTGTCTGACACATAAATCATAAGCAGTGTCTCAGAACAAGATGTTTTCATTTTCTGAGCAGTATGACTAACAATATTGCGATTGCTAAAACCTTCAGATGACACGCAGATTACATACATTACTGAATCCACGGTCAGCGCAGAGCGGCTCTCTTATGATTGTATGAGTTTGTTTATATGCGGTTGTCACTGCAGTTGACTTCCATATATATATTCAAATAATTGTTTGAAAAATATACGTTTCATGCAGTCATTTAGGCCCCTGAAAGCCCGTGTGTTAATGCGCCCCTGCATGTACTTACTATAGTAATAAAAAGTAAATTATGCATAATTACAAGCAACTATCCCTGAACCAAACCCTATCCCTAATTATGTAGTAAGTACATGTTTTTAATTAATATTACTCACTACTTTAATGTATAATTAAACTGTAACAAGGACACCTTTAAAATAAGATGTTTGAAGAATAAACAGATAAACATGATTTCTCTCTGTCTGCAGTTACTGAGAGAGCTGAAGCATCCGAATGTCATCGCCCTGCAGAAAGTATTTCTCTCTCACAGTGATCGCAAGGTCTGGCTTCTGTTCGACTACGCTGAGCATGACCTGTGGGTGAGTGTATACTGTACACTTTTTGTACTTTAATACTTTTTTTACCATGTGCTTTATGCTTCAGATTAGTTTTAGTTAGGTTCAGCAATGCTTTGATAGTTACACTTCAGTTTTTATCTTATGGACCAATTTCTATTTCTTTTTTTCCCCCATTTTATTTTAGGTTCAGTTTTGTATGAGTTTTCTTCTTTCTTCTATACACAACAGCAGATGTTTAGCAGAATGTCTGAGATGTGCTCTTCCACACAGTGTAAGTGGATTGGGACTGGGGTTGTCAAGCTCAAAAAGCATCATAAAACGAGTCCATACTTGTAAATTATATTCAAAATCATCTAAATTCATATGATTAATTTGCATGAAATTGACTGAAACTTAAGTTATTTCGGGTATTCACAGAACATTTTGCTTTGGAAATCTAGCTTAGTACCCATAGTTACCATTCACTTTCATTTTTAGGAAGAGAGCAACTTGGACATTCTGCTATAACAAACTCTTTTTGTGTTCCAAAGAAGAAAGAAAGTCATATGAGTTTCAAAAGACTTGAGAGTGAGTAAATGAGGGCAAAGTTTTCATATTTGGTTTAGATATTCCTTTGAGTAATCCGCTGAGAAAGCTACTGAACATTTTACTAGTTATTTTTATCTAAAATATTCAAGACCTTTGAGGAAATAAGTCTCAAAAACTTTCATAGCATCACAACATTTTAGTTACACCTTCAATATATGTGTACGCATCTTAGCTCCGGTTCACACAGAAAGCATGTTGTGATCCACTGCGCTTCTTTGTCATTGTTTATCTATGTAAACATGAGCTAGACGGGTGTCTTTGACCTCTGTGCCATGTGTCATGCTGTCAAGTTTAAAGAAGTTCAACTTTGTCGGAGCTGATGTCCTCATGAACAGTTCTACGACATGTAGCGCACTTACACTTTGGGCGACCCGAGTTTGAGTGCCTTCTGAGTTTGAGCTTCTGGTCCTTTTCCGATATTGGCACAAAAATGGCAAAAAAAAAAAAAAAAAAAAAAATCTTCAGAAAAAAAAGTTATTCTTTTAAAAACGAGACCTCTTTTTTTTTATTTAGCATCATTGCGGCTCTGCAGTTTTGTTTCACACTACTGTGTGGTATCTCACATTTTTAAAAACAAAAACACATTCGATGCAAACAGCCCATCTGTTATTCTTTAAAGGTTTTAGGTATATTTTTTTCAAAGTAAAACTTTTTTTTTTATTGGATTATTAATTCATAAATATCATATCAATAGTTTTTGGTGAGTCGCACCACATTTCACAACCTGAACTAACTTTGCCATGTAAAATGGTCAGATTGTCTGATATTTTAAGAGCCTTTTTGCCTTTGACACTCAGTCATTAGACTCTGCAGGACTCCTCTCTCTGTGATCAAATTGTATTTGCATATTGATTGAACTGATGGTTGTCACCTGATCAGTGAAAAAGGTTGCAAAGTCATCAGTTTGCTCATCACTGTTGATTTCGTAGTGTGACCTTGACAACAGAAACACTAGAGGAAAAAGATTTCTTGTGATCATATAAGAGCTCATGCCTATTCACTACTCTCACAAACTCAGTTTTTACCTATTCTTGTGTTTTAGCACATCATAAAATTTCATCGAGCATCAAAGGCCAACAAAAAGCCCATGCAACTACCGAGGGGGATGGTGAAGTCTCTGCTTTATCAAATCTTAGACGGCATCCATTACCTGCATGCCAACTGGGTCCTGCACAGAGACCTGGTGAGTAGTTCCGCTTTTTTACATTTAATTAAGACTTGGAAATTGAATTGGTTGACAGTGTGAACGCAGCCAGAGATTCATACATTATTTTATGTTCTTCATAGAATATTAAGGGCAGCAGGCAGTACAGTAGAATTTGGCAGCAAAGTGAAGTTCAATTGCAAAATTACATGCAAAATATTCAGGACACCCGTGCCTCCCTAGCAACTGACCTTTTTCACCTTTAAGGGTTTGGAACATGGAAGGAAATACAAGTAGGGTAAACTTCTATAGAGGCGAATGAGAGACTAGAGCTAATATAATTCTTGCATTCCCATTTGCTCCAACTTAGAAAAAAATGCATTTCTATGATTTTCCAAAAGAAATATACAGTGTAGATAGATAGACAGATAGATAGATTTTCGCACACATCGACAGGAACATGTAACTGTAAGGGACAGTAGTATTTGTCAGTGATTAAGAAAAATAAAATGAATCGCTTATTTAAAAAAACTACAACATCTGATGAGATATGGGTGATTTATGGTCTGGCAGGATTATGCACTGCACAGATGCTCTGGATCTGATAGAAGTCTGACAAAATAATAATAATAAAAAAAAAAAACATCTACATACTATATGTCTCCATTTAGTGAAGGTGTTTTGGCCTATTTAAAACATTTTCCAATCATGCATGCAAATTGTTTTACATAAGAAAATATTTTACTGTCAAAATAAGAAGAAAGTAAAGTTGTATTTTGACTGTATTAGGCTCTTTTTTTCTGGCTTTGCTGCAGTGACAGACACTGAAGTCCATCACTGGATCCTCCAATCGGAACTAAACTAGAATATGTGTGTAATGTTCAGCTGCTGTTAATGGTGACTGATATGGATTGAATCCAGTGGAAAGTGTCACAGTCTGATTGTCTCTCCACTGTTATGTAATCCCATCAATCCCTGCTGTGTGTGGATCAATAGTATACTCTGTGTCATTAACCCAGTTGTATATAAAAGAAATAGACTTTTTTAGACCTCTCAACAACTGACGTCAAGTAGATGTGATTTAACAGCAGGATATTCAATGCTTTTGTATTTTGAAAGCATATGTTTCTTTTTACTGTCCTCAGACACAATTTGTGCAGTTTACAGTGTTAAAGTGCCCCCTTTATGCCTTTTTTAAGGTTCCTAATATTGTTTTGGGAATCTCCTACAAGAGGTTTACATGCAGGCAAGGTCAAAAAACACTTTCGTTTTCTCATAATATACATTTAATTTCACCTCAGTTCTCAATGATTCGTAAACGATTCGCTAGAAGCAGTTTGAAGAATCTCTCTCTAAACCCTTCCTTTCCGTGAGCCTACACTGCTCTGATTGGTCAGATGGCACAATCCTTTGTGATTGGTTTACTGCGTGCCAGAAACAAAAGACCCATTACAATAACTGAATGACAGCTATCAATTCGCAAGACATTGTATACAATGTACGGACAAAAAAATACGGTATTGATTTTACCGTATCAGTTCGAGCTCGAGTCCGACGATGAAACGTCTGAAGAAGTCGATCAACCAGAAACTGATTCGCGATCACGACTGGAGCAGGACGTTTCTCTATGGTAAGCGTCACCTTAGTTATTTATAAGACGTGATAGCAGCGTCACTGTTATACTTTATGTAGGTGCAGCTGTGGGAACTGTATCAGAATGCCAAGTGAAGCTGAAAACTTCTGACAGAAGATAAACATTTAGGCCAGATGCGTGCAGACTTTTTCGTCATAACTATTAAAGGAACACTCCACTTTTTTTGAAAATAGGCTCATTTTCCAACTCCCCTAGAGTTAAACAGTTGAGTTTTACCGTTTTCAAATCCATTCAGCTGATCTCCGGGTCTGGCGGTACCACTTTTAGCATAGCTTAGCATAGTTCATTGAATCTGATTAGACCGTTAAAAAATGACCAAAGAGTTTCAATATTTTTCCTATTTAAAACTTCCTATTTCCTATTTACATCGTGTACTAAGACCGACGGAAAATGAAAAGTTGCCATTTTCTAGGCCGATATGACTAGGAACTGTACTGTCATTCCGGCGTAATAATCAAGGAAATTTGCTGCCGTACCATGGGATTTGTTTTACAAATGACTTGTTTAATTGACTCAGAGTCGACTCTTACTTTTGAGAGACAATAACTTTATATACGGTGCACTTTCAGATTTAAAACTTTGCAGGATGTTTTCATTCAATCAGAGCTATGTTACACACTACATGAAAGGTAATTTTCAAAAATTCATAATGGGGCACTTTAAAGGAACATTTCACCCAAAAATATTTCATTATTTACTTTCATTCCAAACCCATATACTTGTATTTTTTTCTTTTTCATACAACAATATTGCATACAAACTATATATGTCAAGCTCCAAAAACAAGCAAGATGTCACTATCTATAGTTTGCTATAGTTATATGTAAAGGAGATTTGAAGTTTCTTCAAGAATTCTCCTTTTGTTTTCCATTGAAAATATAACAGCATATGGATTACATGAAAGTGCACTGTAAAAAAACAAAACAAACAAACATTAAATCATTAAAACAGTCAATGACTGTCAGCTATGGCTGCCAAACAAAAAACATAAAATTAAAGTAAAAAAAAAAAAAATAAATTGATGATTTACTGAAAATAATAAAATTAGATGTCACCATTATGGTGGTCAGTGTTTGCTTTAGTTGGGTTCTTGACCCTTGACTTTTTTACATTAGTTTTACTCTGGCTGCTGTACCTGTGTGTTTCTGATAGATTGTTATGGCCAAAAATGCAAGAGTAACTCTGATCAGATGATGTAGTCGTCATGTAGTAGCCTGATTCACTGATACCACCCTGAGTCTAATCTCTGGTTAAATTACTTAATATAGTTGTTAATTTCACATGCCAATACTACTGCAGAAATTCCTGCAGTGCTGTGAAAGATTTTATGAAGTAATTATGCAGAAAATGTTTTGACAGGATCATGCCGACTCACGCAGACATTAAGAATCAGCGTATGAAATACACAGCTCAAAACATTTTCTGTATAATGAAAAAATCAGAATACAAGATTGTCATAATACTGATGCCACAATATCACAAGGCTGCTGTAAATCTTGTGAAATTAACAGCTAATGTACTCAGAAATTTGACTTTAAATGACATTAGTGAATCAGGCCACAACATGATGACTATATCATCACCAATGAAGAAAGAAATGCATAAAGGCTTGTTTTACTAAATGATAACAGAATGTTTGTGTTTGGGTGAAAACCTAAATGTTTTGTCTATGCTGTTTCAAACTGAATTTAATTAATTTGAGGGTTTATTACATTTGGGGTTTATAATTTGCTAGATATTTTGACACATTGGTTTATACGTGATTTCACAGGCATGACTAGGATATGCATTCAATGATGTTTATTCATATTCATATAAATAGCAATTACTGAAAATAATTTCTGCTTTTCTTTTAACATTAAAAAGATTTCAAATTTCTTAAAATGGTTTTAAGTGAATGACAACAGCAATTTTGAGATGGCAGTGTTCTGTCGATTGAATTACAGAAAGCTTATGGTTGCTGTTCCCATAGCAACATACCCTCATTAAGGCTCATAGAAACTCAAGAGTCTTGGAATAATTAGAAGACACCATTACTTACTGATGCAACAGTCAGTCACCCACAACCACTGTAATATCATCTCTGCGCTCTTCTGTCTGGCCATTTTATTTGATGATATTTCAAGGTAAAGCATATAATTTCTGTGTTAGTGGCACCAAACGAAATTGTCAATAAAACATACAGAAAACATTGTCATAAAATAATTTGTGATCTCTTAAAACATGACAGAAAAATAAGTCACTTTGGAAATGTTATTTTTGCAGTTCTGTTTGGCGCTGCTAGTACTAAAATAAATAAATAAACAAACAAACATTTGTTATTTTGAGAATCTATGAAATATAGTATGCTTCATTATAATTGTAAAGTAAAGTAAGGTTTCCAGCAGTTAAAAAGAAAACTTTCTCTGGCATAGAAAGTACAATCACTTCAACATGGCCTGCAGAATTAACACTCAGTAACAGCAGTGAAATGAATATTTTGACTTGCATAAATATTATAATGAAGATGACTTCTCTTACAATAGCTCCGCACCTGCAGCTTCCCAGTGAGACTGAACATTTCCATAAACAAAACAGATGTCATGTCTGTATGGCTCACGCAGGTGTGAACAGATATACAGCCGCTAAGAAGAGTTAATCAAGGCAAAAATCTGAATTATGTTGAAAATGTCTGCTTCTGACAGTAGCATCCATTTGATGAGGTTGTTTTGCCATAGCACTAAAAGTTCACATGATATTCTGAGAGAAACAGATATGTAATTTGTGGTCATTTGTGACCTTTCTTTTTCAGAAACCTGCCAATATCCTGGTAATGGGGGAGGGTCCGGAGCGAGGAAGAGTCAAAATTGGTAAAAAGCTGTGCTGGCTACATTGGATTGCAATATAATTATCAGGTCTATATTAGGTAGTCTTAGTGCAAAATGCCTTTAATTAGAGTTCTGTAGCAAATTATCTGAGGAAATGGGATAAATTATGTAATTCTGCTGAAACTTTCTTTTTTTTTTTTTTTTTTTTTTTTTGGCCAACTTAATTTTTTTTTTAGTTGATATTGCCAAGCTTTAGAGGGCTTAGGCGGGCTATAGGTTCAGTCTGGGTAAATGTGCAGCCATTGTCTTACATAAGGCACTATTCTGGGTGATGACTGTTGAAGGCTCTGGACGCTATTTTTATCACCAGTGGAATTTGTTATTGTGTTTGGATACACTGTGGCTTTCAATGTTTGCTTGAGCATTTGAGCCACTTCACTTAAGCAGAAACTACTAATTATTTAATCTCTCTCTAGTTATGACACAATTTTAACTCTTCTTAAGTTTTGAAAATAGCAGCATTTCCACTTTGATATATTAATCAAATGATCTCTAGAAAGTTTTCAATACAAATTTACTTTTTTTTATTTTTTTTATTATTATAGTGATAACACAGTCTTTCAGCTTGATTAAAATGCAAACAGCAACTGGTCATAATTAGCAGATAATCTTCTCTTCCGCTGTAAATGAAAAACTAAATGCATAGCTCGCCTAAAGCTGAAATGGTTTGCAAACAAGTGAGTACCTGTGATCAGAGTAGAGATATTTATGTGTTCATGTGTTTGTGTGTCATAGCTGATATGGGTTTTGCTCGACTATTTAACTCTCCACTGAAGCCTTTGGCTGATCTGGACCCGGTGGTCGTCACATTCTGGTACCGAGCACCCGAACTCCTGCTCGGGGCGAGACACTACACCAAAGCAATCGGTAAGTTATGCATTGTGTGTATTTCAGGCTATGCTTTTCTTTGTCATCCGTATTTAATATTCTATTTCATTTTAGATATTTGGGCAATAGGCTGTATCTTTGCGGAGCTGTTGACGTCAGAACCAATCTTCCACTGTCGACAAGAGGACATAAAAACCAGCAATCCTTTCCATCATGATCAGTTAGATCGCATATTCAGCGTCATGGGCTTCCCAGCAGGTGACTGACCCTTAACTTATCGACCCCCCCCCTCTCTCTCCTTCTAGCAGCAGCATGTTTCCATTAATTTTATGGTATGAGCATTTAGTAGAAGAAAGCAGTGGTGTAGCAGATCTAGTCTGCCAAGACCAAACCTATGTACATTCCATTTACATTAATAAAGTGTTTCATAAACTATCGCAAGAGTTGTCATGACTAATTTACTGTTTTGAGTCTTTTGTTTTACCTTACGTTTTACATATTCTGAAGCTGTTTTGTACACTGATACCAGACTCAGACAATAATGGATGAAAATGAACATGAAAATGAAATATAGTGCAGCAGTTGCCTGCAAAATGTTGGACAGAACACTCTGTAAAAGATAGCAGACACAGTTTATAGACTGTTATTATCAGACTTTCTGCCCATCTAAGAGTTCTGTTTATTTTATAGACGTAACTCAGACAACACGCAGCATAGTTAGTTCTACTCATGGATTTCTAGTTGTTACTAAGTGTTGTGAAACTCCCAGGGAGTAGCTTCTTTGTTTTTGGTCCTGTTTTTTGTTCCTTCATTAAAATCTCACCGCTGACTACAGCTGAGTCCAGTCCCCAAATGACCCCATTTAATGTTGATTTTTAAGCAAAATCTGTGATTGTAAAATTACTCGTGCCATGATATAAGTTATTATGCCACCCACCCTAAGTACACTCCTGGTTCTGGGGGCTGTGCAGGGCAGGCAGTGTGACACAATCTTTAAACATTTTGACTTGGACAATTATAAGCTGTTATATGCACAAGTACAACATAAACATATTTCAGTTGCACTTTATTTTACAGAATGTGCACTTACAATATACTTACCTAAGAAAGTACTGGGTAATATAAGGTAATTACATGGGTTAAGTTTCGGTTTAGGGGTAGGTTCGGGGTTAGTACCTAGTTATTACCCACTTATTGTAATTACTATAATAATTACATAGTATGTACATGTGGAACAGGACTATAAAGTGCTACCTATATTTCTGTTTCTCTGTTGATTTGTTCTGAGTGATTCATATTAAATTTTAGGATGTAATGGATTTTTTCTCTAGGATTAATGCTTAGAAATATGTTAGGTTGAGCTTTTGGAATACAGGTAGGTTTCTGGGTAGGGTAGTGTTAACAATGTAATTACAGTTGTAACCAACGCAGGTACATTAAATGTAAGTACAACGTAACAAATGCTTATTTTGATTTTTAGCCTTGCTAATTGTCACTGTGCACTATTATATAATGTTTATTTGTGATTCCTAGATAAAGACTGGGAGGATATCCGGAAAATGCCAGAATATCCTACTCTACAGAAAGATTTCAGAAGAACCACGTGAGTGCTGTGTTCTGTTCCCGAGTAACTCCACATTTACTTCCAACAGCAAAAACAAAATAAAATATATCATGATTTATATTCATTTATGTGAGTGTTTAACTGAATTTGTTAATGTAAATCAGAAAGTGTATCAATTCAGTCCTGTACTGTTTGAACACAGCTAACTTATAAAGTATATGTATTATATTTTGTGTAATGATGTAAAAGGCTATATCTAAAATTCTCAAACAAAACAAAATGGTATGTGCCCATCCAAAAAAACAAAAAACTTTATAGCAGGTGCGTGACCAAAAACATCCAAGAAGGCCTTCAAATAAGTACTAAATAACAGCACAGTGCTCTCAAACATTTTATAGTAGACAAAATAACGGTCAAAAACATTAGAACTTGAAAGTCTTTAAATACTTTCTCTTTTTTGTAAAAGTAAATTGTTGATGTCACCCCCTTTTCTTGGTATATTAACTTGTCCAATACCTATATACTGTAAAGAGGGCAAATGAATGTTTCACAAGCTCAAAATGGATGGCAGTGTGATTCTCTCCATCGTACAAAGGGTCGAAATGTTATTTTCTCTACCATTAAAATAGAGTTTGAGAGCATTGTGGCAGTGTTCTGCCCTTTTGTCCTTTTTTTTATACCTAGATGTTTAGTGCTGAGTGTGCATGACCATTATATAGTGATTCTTCAGATGTGTTTTACAGATATGCCAACAGCAGTCTCATCAAATACATGGAGAAACATAAAGTCAAACCAGACAGCAAAGTGTTTCTATTGGTGAGTCTGTTGTACACTTCAACTTTTATAAAACTTTTTTTTATATATATAAAATAAAACTATATACTTTAATAAAATAGATACAGTACTGTGCAAACCTCTTAGGCACATTGTGTGCTACACAAAAACAGGTCTTTTAACATGGTAATCTGTGTATATCCTTTGCTGTAGTGTTCCAGTAGTACATTTCAATTTAAGACTTTTGTATGAAGGAGTCCTACAACAGATATTGACATATTGGTCCACACAGAGATCTGATCCCACCATCATCGAGTCACTCTAGAATTACATGAAGATACAGAAGCAATTTTGTTGTTATGCAGCTCTGTATGGAGGGTCCCTTACATAAACAACTTTTGTGACAAAAACGTTAAAATTATTTCGCCTGTCTGTTTGTTTCTATCTGTGTATCTGTTCATTATCCTATTGAATGGGTGTGTTTAGCATCCAGACATCCATAAGAAACGCACCTGTTCGGGCTTATGCTGTACAGGGCTTTCTGAACACCAAAAGCTCGATTATGCGAATTTGGTTTTGCATATTTAGTAATTGTCACGGCTGGGCTGAGGATGAAGACGAGGTAATGAAGCGGATCTATAAGAAAACGGACACAGGAAATGACAATAAATGAAATAAAAGTCATTGAAAACAGAACAGAAAACAGATTGTGGCAGAAGTAGTAATGAATATTAATCTAATCCAGCTCCAGAAATTGCTGACTATGGACCCCACCAAAAGAATCACTTCTGAGCAGGCACTGCAGGACCCATATTTCCTGGAGGACCCCTTACCTACATCCGAGTAAGACTCATCCCACTCCCACACACATTTTTAGATGCATGCCGAGCAATCGCGAAGAAAAATAAGATATATGGCCAAAAGTATGTGGACACTTAAACACCACACCCATATGTGTTTGTTCAGCATGTAGGTTTCTAAACCATTAGCATTAATAGGTAGTCAGTCCTCCCTAAAGGCTTTCCACTTGATGTAGAAACAAGGCTTTGGGGATTTGCTTCCATTCAGGAGTGTCGGTGAGCTCAGGCACTGCCACCGGGTGATGGTTCTGCTTTCTTTCAGTGCATTTATCTCATTCATGTTCAATGTGGCTCAGGCTGTTTCACACCAGACTCAAACATCAGATAATTTTTTTATGGATCTCACTTTGTGAAGTGTCCTGTTAGAAGAGAAAAGGACCAAATTCCCTAGTGTTATTCTTTGCCATTGCAATAAGATTTGCCTTCAGGAACTTAGCCAAACGCTTTAATTAGAAGGGGGTGTCTGCTTGCTTTAGGCCATGTGTTGTAGCATACCACAAATATTTCCTGTTTTTCCTCTTTCAGCTTTTATAGCAGCTTAAACATGAACGCTAGTTGTTCACCTGTTATCAGTTGACCAAATGTATATGAGAAACAGTTGCAGTTCCTATAAATATCATTTAAATATTTTCTTTGTGTGTGTTTTAAGTGTATTTGCAGGGTGTCAGATTCCCTACCCCAAACGAGAGTTCCTAAGTGAGGATGAACCAGAGGAGAAAACAGAGAAGGTAACGATCCCTGATTAAGAAACTTCTCACACTCACATCCAGTTCTGATTTGTTTTTCAGATGTGATCTTTAGCACTGACTTTCCACTGTAATTTTGCAAGAAATGAAATCAGATCCTTTTGTTTTAATAGTGTAGTCAGTATCCATTATATCTACATTGGTTGCTATAGTTATAGCACTTAAGCGTCAGAGCAACAGCAAGAGACACATGTATGGAAGCGTATGGGTATTCGATATGAAATGTAGTATGAAAAATGGCACTGTTTCTGTATTTAAATTTACATTTTCCATATGTGCAATGTTTGGAGCAAAATGATCATTCAAATTCAATAATATAATTTACATTTGCTATTTCCTACACTAGTTTTAACATATAATTTCGACATATATTTTGTTTTATAAGTTGCAAAATTAAAATGTATTACAGAAATGATTACAAATGTTTAACATGTTTAGGCTAAAATTATAGCAAAATGATCATTTAAATGTTATTTTTTTTAATTGCATTTATACTCACTGTTAAAACACTTGTGATTGCATTTTCATTTAATATCACGCGATCAATGTAGCAAAATTCAATGTGGATCTGAAAATGCATTCCGAGTCGATCACGTCACGTTTAAACCCTATCTACATAAGAGCCAGAGGCAAATTCCTGAAGAACTGGTCGAGATAAAGCTGTTCTCGGTGGCCACATGAGCACTGAACGGCCGCTGACAGCCAGGAGCTCACATCTCCCAAAACATCTAAATAAATTGTCAAATAGGCACTATGTTTATATATAAGTCACATATTTGAGGTCTAAATAACTACATTCTCATCTAAAAAAAACTCTTAAAACTACATTGTGTGACACAGCAACAGTAGTATTTCTAAAATTATGGTGGTTTGCTCGTCCGCCATGACACTCGCTGTGAGAAATGCTGCAGATCAGTAAACAAATTACTTCTTACTATACTGCACTCTTATAGCTCAAAGTGACCATCCTTTTTTGTTGTTTAAGTCTAAGGCTGTGGAGAAAATTGCCACATAAAATTACAGCCTCCACCTCCACTAATACTTATTTTAAAGTTTATTAAATTATTTGTTTTCTTTGGCGTTTAATTTGGGGGGGTTAGAGTGACGTCATTTTGATGTACAATGTGTACATAATTATTATGCAAGTCGATATTCCGATCATATTTTTTTTTCCAAGCCAATTTGACCAAAACCACATCAGTCCTAATAACTACTAATAATTTTGTATATAATCATAATAATAAAGTGATATATAAGTGTTTAATGAAAAAAGATTTAGCTCACACTGAAAAGTCCAAATTTATTAATTGCTTAATATTAAAAATGATTAATGCTTTTCAGACTACTAACAACTGAACACATTTAAAGTTGCATGTGGGTCTCAGAGGACATTGTGACCATAAGCAGGGCACCTTGGTGCTCCAGGGAGACTGTCCCTGTAAAAAGTATACCGTAAATTACTTCAGATAAAAGCATCTGCTAAAATGACAGCTTTCTTACCGTTTCTACAGCTAATTTCTAATGTTACTCATTCCATTGGAACCAAGAGGAAAGCTGAGTAAGAACAGGGGGAACAGGCTGCTCAGATAGCAGCGTTGTTAAGCTGTGCACTTGGGCAGTGAAGGATGAAATGTATCCAGGCAAAAGGCAAACAAATGCAAACAAACAAACACTCGCAGCATAAAACAACCATCTCACTTCTGCAATGCTTGATTGAGCCAATATTTACTTTTACATTTAGTGACTTTAGCCGCATCATATAATGTTCATGTTTTTCTGGGTAGCAAAATATCTGGATGGCAAATGAACCTTGCAAACACACGCAAACACACATCCATAATTACACTCAGAGACCTACGGATCTGGATTAGGTTCCTACCACATAAAGGCCCTTATTTACCAAAGGTTTGCATGTACAATAAACATGCACACATGACAGCACACGCAAAAAAGCTGATCTACTAATAGTAGGTACTTAAGACTGCGTCTTTCATTCTATTGTGTTCTTTTCTGTGGGTTTCCCTTGATAAATCTGTAATTTTGGGCATTCACAAAACAAGGCATTGTCATCACATACCCAGTGCATTCATGTTGGTATTTCATAATTTCCTGTTAGCAGTTGTTTTGTTCAAAAGTATATTTACAAGATAAAATTATAACTACGCTTTGACAGCCTCAAACCACTGCAGAGCGGCATGTCAATGAATTAAATTTTATGATATATAATGTAGTCATTGAGCTGACACTGAGTTGATTGATCACAGATCTGGATATCTTGGCTGTTTTACAGCAGAAATGCATGTTTTTTTAATTAGTGGTTGACTGATACAGATTTTTGTCTGTATCTTAGAGAGCAGGATGGTCGATAGACAATATACATGATATCACACTATTTAATTTAAAGATTGTAAATAACATGCATAACAACTTCATAAATTAAATTTTATATTTATTTTACATAATATTTAATAAATAAAATAATTTCAAAATCAATCCATTTGAGAAAAAAAAAAAAACTTGATTAAAAATAAATCTGTAAATAAACAGATTTATTCTTTATAGCAGGGGTTCTCAACCTTTTGCAAGCTGGGCCCCCCCAAAGCTGGTTCATTGCAGATAGATAGATAGATAGATAGATAGCCCTAGGCTATTATTTTTAGGCCCATATTATTATTATTATTATTATTATTATTATTATTATTATCATCAGTAGCGGTAGGTAGCCCTATTATCATTACTAGGCTATTGTCATAATTGGCAGTAGCACCAGACTTCTAATGTGAGCTTGCAGGCATTATAATAATAATAATAATAATAATAATAATGAGTAGTAGTAGGCCTATCATCATTACTAGGCTATTGCTATATAATTATATGAGGTTACATGCTTTATTGTTGTTGTTGTTATTATTATTATTATTATTGTTATTATTATTATTATTATTATTATCATCAATAGGCCTATTATCATTACTAGGCTATTGCTATAATTGGGAATTGGCACAGGCCTCTGATATTAATTTATGCTTTATTATTGTTATTATTACTAGGCCTAATAGTAGGCATCATCTGCATTTTTACAGAAGCTTGCAGGTAAAGGAAAGCTTTAACTGTAGCCTATATTCTGACTAGTTTATTCGTTCATATATATATATAAAAACTAAATACGACCTCACGTTTTATACATTTGCAGCCTCTGAAACTTCCGTCCGTCATAAAAATTAATTCGGATGGTTTGATTTTCTGCATTTTTCGCATCCGTAGCAAATATTTTGAGGGGTGTTTTTGACAATTGAGAGCCACCAAATAACGAATATGAAAACGAATACGACAGTTTCGGACTCAGTCAGGGTGCAAGGACCTTAAACTTTTGAGGCTTGCGCAGCTTCTCGAGGAGAAATCAAACAAATGAGCGCCGTTTTCTAAAGTCTATGAGCGCAGCACACACAAATAAACTAAATTGACATATTGCAGTTAAATTTCAAAATGTGGTGTTTTTATATTTATAACATTTGAATACAGTTCAGCAACATACATCACACGACCTGACAACCAAGAGAGCTGACAATTGACCATCACTTAATTTACCATCACCTCGCGATTGAAAATGTGACACTGATATGACAGTTCAACAAACAAGTTAATAATATCAAGTCACTTACATTTTAGACGAAATAATGACTGTTTTGGTCTATTTTAGCAGCGAAAATAGATCCGATGAATCCAAACAAAGATCACAACATAGCGCATCTCACAGCAACACTCAATCGTGTTTTGAATGATTCAGTGTTTTGAATAAATCGTTTGAGTCAAAGATTCAATGACCCATTCACAAACATCTGTCTCATTCTTGATGAATCGGCCGTTTGAACGAATCGTGAATGAACGACTCAATGACTCGCTTAATAAAACCGCTTATCACCTGCATTTGCGCTCACTATCGACAAACCAATCAAATTTGTTCAAAACTTTTTTTTTTTTAAATCAGTTCAAACACATTTTAATTTTATTCAGGAGTTATGTATATACAAAACTATAACTTTTTATGACAGTAGTTTAGTGATAAAAAAAATTTGCACTTTTTTTTTTTTTTTTTCAGTTTTTTTTTCCTCCCATTGGGGGCGCGCCCCACCGGTTGAGAACCACTGCTTTATAGCAACTTCTTTGGCCTGTTTACACCTGGTCACTTTATGCATTTTCTCTGATCGGATATGTGTCTGATTTGTTAAAACAGTTACATGTACACTTGGCCACGTAAATGTGTCTCCTCAAACGAATATAAATCCGATTTTTAATTCCCGCACTATATGCAAATTTATTGGAGTCAACGAAAGCAACAGATATGAGTTGCATTTTATTTATCATAAGCTAATTTCAAAATCAAGACCGCAATAGGAGAGAGCGTCATCATCAGTACTGGTAAGATCATTTAGTCTCATTGCTTTTAATGAAAATGATTGTGTTTTGAGCATCTGCGATTTATTTTCAGCTTCATTTGCGGCAGTTTGCACGTCTGCTGAAGAGATACTCAGCTACTCCTTTGCGGTCAATGTGTGATGCAGTAGCGCTGTCATATCTGGCTATAATGTCATATTTTTATATTTTTTATATTTTCATATGTTTATTTTTAACATTTTGGGAGTAGTAAAATTTACAAATCTGGTTTCAACAATCAGGATGCATTTTAGATGCATCTCAGACCAACTCCTGAAGTGGTTTGAGGGATCGGATTTAAATCCGTCTCGAAAGCGTTTCGGAGGGCATTTACACCTGGTATTTTCATGATCAAATAGATATACCATCAGAGAAAACACATCAAGTGACCAGGTGTAAACAGGCCCCTTGATTCTGTAATCATAGTATAGTGTTTTTTACAAATACAGAAATTGCTAAAAACCTATTTTTTACATTCACAGACTGTCACACACCGAGTTCTGTTTGCCTAGTGGACCCAATGTTATCATCATCACAAAGAAAATAATACATAATACTCTTCACAATTTTCACAGATTTGGTGGTCAATAACTATTTATTATCAAAGAAAGATTTTTGTGGAAAACTACAGAAGATAATTAAATGTTTGTTTGTTTGTTTTTCTTGATAACAATATGCCCACAGTAAACATTTGAAAAAAACACCTCAAGCAAACTTTTTTGTGAATTAAAGGATTTTTTTTATTTAATTTTTTTATTTTTTTATTTTAAACATCACTCCTTACTCATGTGATTCTTCAAAATGCGCATTAAAACAGGGTGAAACATAGCTAGTGACCATTGGCCATTGGGCTGTCCTGTCAAGCCCTGCATTTAGATCTAGCACGTCAATTCTCTTCACGTGGCTTAAGCCTCTCTCTCACGTTGAGTGCGCGTGTGTGAGAGAAAGCAACAGAGGGCGCTCTCAGCCAAGCAATGGCGCATAAAGATCAACAGGCAATGAAATTATATCTGCACTATTTTTTGCCTCTAACTCAATCACAGGCAACTGAAATCGTACAATTTACTAGCCATTGGCTAATAAAAGATATTTGTCGCCTAGTGTGAAATTTGGTCACACATGCAAGTGATTTACTCGCATTGTAGAGGGTTGCATTGTAAGTGGTTTATTGTCTACCATGTGTAACGAACCCAGGCTTTGTTTCTGTTTTGAATCCATTTGCAGAAGTTTATTTGTAGCAGTAAATCCAAATCAACAGGCAAAGAGGTGGTCAAAAATACAGGCAGGGTTTAGTGATCAAAATAGACAGTCCAAAGAGGTAACCAAGGCAAAAACAGTAATCCAAAACGTGATATCCAAGAAACAGGCAAATGGTCATAACAAGAAGCAGTAACAATGACAATGGAAAGAACGCTCAGTAAGGCAGAAAAGACTGGCAATACTTCGCAAAGTGTTAGTAGAAAGCATGGCTCTTTATATCTAACAAACAGGAAGTAACTGTAGAAGAAATGGAGTGTAGTCAGTATTCTGGTGAGGGCTCCCTCTGCTGGCTGGAGAGAGCAAGCATTACAGAATGCCCCTTGGTCTCTATTCTTCACCAGATTCCGATTCACAGTTACCTACCGTCCTGGAAGCAAGAACAGTAAAGCAGATGCTCTCTCTAGAAGGTATGACCCTATGTCTTTCCAAAATAACCAAGATTCCATTCTCCCCTCATCAGTGGTTGTAGCAAAAGGTTTCGTGTGGAAAGCCAGACCTTCTGGCCTGGCTGATAGTTGGGGTGGGGACGCCTCCGACGGTCCGCCTGGATTCTTTGAGAACGAATGGCACGTTGAAGCCTCACACAAGCGCTGTCCCACACCCGTTCACTCCTCTTGATCCAGTCATCCACTGCCGCTACTGTAGATGGTTCACCAGACCAAGGGAACATGGGAGGTTGGTAACCCAGTACACATTGAAAGGGGGTGAGTCCTGTGGATGAATGGATTAGTGAATTTTGGGCATACTCAGCCCATGGAAGAAATTCACTCCATCTCTGTTTTTCCCGACTACAAGGTAACGTCCGATCTCCTGGTTCAATCTCCCCACTTGTCCATTAGCCTGTGGGTGGTAGCCTGAGGTTAGACTAACATTAATGTCCAACAGTTTGCGAAATTCCTGCATACCCTTGACGTGAATTGTCCGTGACAATGTCCTCTGGTAATCCATATACCCGGAACACATGATGAAACAAGGCAGTGGCTGTTTCCATGGCTGTGGGATGGGACCAGGGCCTCTGAGGTATGGGTAGGGGTTCCAGCAGTCCAGCAGGTAGATCCTTGGGGGTTTTTGACTGAGCACATACAGAACAGGACTTGACATATGAGGTAACATCTTTAGTTAAGTAAGACCACCAGAATGAGTTGCATATTAAGGTAATGGTTTGTTGAATACCTGGATGTCCAGCGCTGAGGGAAGTATGTACCCATTGAATCACACATTGTCTGAGGAGGCGTGGAACATACTGCTTGGTTGGTGGGCAGGAAGGTGGGGGAGGATCTGTTTGTTGTGCCCGTTGGATCTCATCCATGATATCCCAGCGGAGGGATGGTACAACCACTGATGAGGGGAGAATGGAGTCTTGGTTATTTTGGAAAGACATAGGGTCATACCTTCTAGAGAGAGCATTTGCTTTACTGTTCTTGCTTCCAGAATGGTAGGTAACTGTGAATCAGAATCTGGTGAAGAATAGAGACCAATGGGCTTGTCGTGGATTGAGTCTCTTGGCACTCTTGATGTATTCCAAGTTCTTATGGTCAGTGATAACTTGAAATGGGTGTTCCGCTCCCTCTAGCCAGTGTCTCCATTCCTCCATTGCTGCTTTCATAGAAAGTAATTCTTTGTTACCCACATCGTAATTTCTTTCAGCAGAAGTGAGTTTTCTAGAATAGAAGGTACATGGGTACATTCGGCCTGGTGTGCCAGAGAGAACAGCCCCAATCCCAATGACAGAAGTGTCTACTTCAATGATGAAGGGTAGTCTTGGATCAGGATGCTTGAGGATGGGTGCAGTAGTGAAGCAGGTCTTAAGGGTGTTGAAAGCAGTGTTAGCGAATTTGTTCCATTGAAGTTTCTTGGGTTTGTCCTTGAGTAGGGATGTCAGATGGGCTGCAATGATGTTGTAATTCCTTATAAATCTTCTGTAGACATTTGCAAAACCAAGAAATCGTTGAAGTTCTTTGATAGTGGTAGATTGTGGCCATTCGGTAACTGCTTTGACTTTAGATAGATCTATCTCCACACCGTGATGACTGATGATGTACCCCAAGAACGTAGTACTAATGGTATGGAACTCACATTTCTCAGCCTTGATGTAGAGTTGGTTCTGTTGGAGCCGAGTTAGTACTGTCTTGACATGTTGAATGTGTTCTTCTTTTGTTTGGGAATAGATTAGGATGTCATCAATGTATGCAATGACAGAATGGTTTAGCAGGTCTCTGAGGATTTCATTGATAAAAGACTGGAAGACAGAGGGTTCATTGACCAGACCATATGGCATAACTTGGTATTCATAGTGCCCCCTAGTGGTGAGGAAGGCAGTTTTCCATTCATCCCCTTCTCTGATTCGAATAAGGTTGTAGGCACTTCAAAGATCTAGTTTGGTAAAGAAACGTGCCTCCCGGAGTTGTTCCAGTGCCGAAGGGACAAGAGGAAGTGGATATCTGTTCTTTATTGTGATTGCATTGAGACCTCGATAATCAGTGCATGGTCTTAGTCCGCCACCTTTTTTCTCCACAAAGAACCCTGCCGCTGCTGGAGAGGTAAAGGGACGTATAAAGCCTGATGCCAGGGCTTCTTCAATGTAAGTTTCCATGGCCTGAGTCTCTGGACGTGACAAGGGGTAAACTTTGCTTTTGGGAGGTGTAGTATTTGGGAGAAATTCAATGGCACAATCCCATGGACGATGGGGAGGTAGTTGGGTTGCTTTTGCTCTGCTGAAGACCTCTGAAAATTTTGAGTATTCAGCTGGAATCACTGTTGTTGTAAAAGTATCTGGACTTTCCACACTCGTGGTAAAACATGGTAAGGTCATCCTTTAGTTAATACAGTGTTCTTGGCAATAATGAGACCTTTTGATGAGTTCACCTTGACTCCAAGAAATACTAGGGTCATGGATAGCCAACCATGGATGACCGAGAATGATCTGGTTCTTGGGAGAAGAAATGACATAGAATGAGATCTCTTCAGTGTGAAATAATCCAATTTGTAGAGTTATTGGGACTGTCTGTTGTGAAATGCCTTGTCCTATGGGTTCGTTATCGACTGCTGTGACATTAATTGAAGGGATGCATGGCAGAGTGGGGATCTTTAATTCCTGGACGAGGTCATCATGGATTAAATTGACTGCAGATCCAGAATCCACTAGCGCTGAAACATAGTGTGGTTTATTATTAGAAACCTAAATGGACACGGATAGAGTGAAATTTTGATGAAGGGCATTAAGGAAATATTCATTACTCACTGTTTTCCTGGAGGTGTTGTTGGTTTTATTGGGACAGGTATTGCAATGATGATTGGGTTGGCCACAGTAAAAGCACATATGTTCCTGTAGATGATGATGTCGTTCTTCTGGTGACACTCTAGTATAGCCGATTTGCATGGGTTCTGTGGATTGGGACATAGAGAGAGGAGCAGCTTCAACTGGAACAGGAGCCATTTTGTTTTGTTTGGAGCGGGGTTTGTTACGGATGAGATTATCTAACTTAATAGCCATGGTGATATACTGTGATAGGTCAGAGGTTTCATCTTTGCATGCTAACTCTGCTTGTAATTCATGGTTAAGTCCTTCTCGGAACACTGTTTTAAATGCCATATCGTTCCACCCACTCTAGGCTGCTAGCGTTCTGAATTGGATGGCATATTCAGCGGCTGATCAGTTACCTTGGCGTACATGCAAGAACTGTACAGAGATATCCTGTCCTCCTGCAAGGTATTGAAAGACATCTTGAATTTGCTGAGCAAAATAGTCAAAAGAAGTACGTAACTGGACGTCGTTGTCTCACACAGCCGAAGCCCAATTCAATGCCTTTCCAGTAAGTAGAGTCATGATAAATTAACATTTTGTTGTATCTTGACGAAATGCTTCAGGTTGATTGGAAAAGTAAATTCTACATTGACATAGAAAGCCACTGCAATTTTCAGCAGAACCATCAAATTTATCTGGAAGTGCAAACCTTACCGGCTCAGCTCTAGTTGAGGGAAGTGATTGAATGTAATGGGTTAAATGTTCGTTGGCTATTCGTAGACTGGAGAGTTGGCCTTGAATCTCATGTAGTAAATCAGACTGGTATGCGTAGGCGGCCTGGAGCTGTGATACCTCTGCTGGATTCATTTCCGGCGAAGTATTCTGTAATGAACTCAGGCTTTGTTTCTGTTTTGAATCCATTTGCAGAAGTTTATTTGTAGCAGTAAATCCAAATCAACAGGCAAAGAGGTGGTCAAAAATACAGGCGGGGTTTAGTGATCAAAATAGACAGTCCAAAGAGGTAACCAAGGCAAAAACAGTAATCCAAAACGTGATATCCAAGAAACAGGCAAATGGTCGTAACAATGGCAATAGAAAGAACTCTCAGTAAGACAGAAAAGACTGGCAATACTTCACAAAGTGTTAGTGGAAAGCATGGCTCTTTGTATCTAATAAACAGGAAGTAACTGTAGAAGAAATGGAGTGTAGTCAGTATTCTGGTGAGGGCTCCCTCTGCTGGCTGGAGAGAGCAGGCATTACACCATGAAATAAAACTTTTGTGAATACTGAACTGTGATCTTGTTTAATGTGGTCATACAAACGTTTTGGTTTTGTTACTGTGAAATAATAAAATCCAGAAAATAATTATGTCTGTAAAAGTGACAATCCAGCTTTCAATGCTAAAAAAAATCAAAGATATCGTTCAAACCACAGTGATATTGTGTGTTGCCTTTAGAATCAGACGCAGCAGCACCAGCAGACGGCTGCGCAGACGCAGACACAAACACAGACACAGCAGGCTCCAACCCAGCAGAGCTCAGCGCAGACAAATGGCACATCAGGCACTGCAGGGGCCAACACGGGCCCCTCCCTACAGCACGGACAGGACCAGGGGCCACCAAACAAAAAACCTCGCACCTCAGGAACCAGTGTTCTTCAAACAGACTACCAGGTAAGAGAAAGAAACAGTAGAGGTAGCAGAGGCTAAGTTTTAGGTCATTGACCTGCAAATGCCACTTCCTTTTTCCAATGAGAGACAAAGTGGTCTTTCTCAAGGGGGCACGGTCAGTTCTCAGGACAATTTTTTGCCTCATAGGAGACATATGAAAACTAAAAAGCTTGTAAAACATTTGTTCATGTCAGCTCAAGTACTGCTTTCATTAAAGCAAAAAACAGACATTTTTTTATTTATTTATTTGTTTGTTTGTTTGCTTGTCCCCAAAGGGCAATTAGTTTTGTGTCAAGACCAGCATACAAACAAGACCATTTACAATGCATTAAAAACCAACAAACTTGCAAAACAACACACAATAAAACAACCCAAGACATCAACAGGCTGAAACAATATCCACACTACCTGCTGCCCCCTGCTGCCAACATGCCTGAATTTAACAGAGAAATAGCAGTGGGAATGAATGAATGTCTGTACCTGTTACTCCTAATAGAGGGAGATCTCAACCGAGATCCTGAGGGTAAAAAACGGAAACTCAGAATAGAGAGTTAAAATGGATAGAGCTTTTCTGACCACCTGGTGATTGGTAGGGTGACTCTGCTGAATACTTAAAATCTTACTACTGGTTTTAACTATTTTTAACATAGTAGTCTTTGCCTTCACACTAAGACTTCCATACCAGCATAACTTTGGGAATGTTAAAACAGACTTGATATAAGATTTATAAAAGCAAAATCATCAGGGACCTGTCAACATAAACTTGGACATTCCCCGCAGACAGAGCAGGTGTTGCTGGCCCCTTTTTCAAATCATATCCACATTGAAATTAAAATTCAACTTATTATCAATCACACATCCCAAATACTTAATTTATTCCACAACTTCAACATCCTGCTCTTTGATTGAGCTTTGAGTTGTTCTTTTTAAGGCATTTTGGTTTACCCCAGAAATCAATAACCATGTCCTTCATTTTAAACACATTTATCTGGAGGAATGCACTGTCACACCACTGGACAAAATCATCTACCACAGGAAATTTAAATTGTCTGGTTAAAGTTGTCCCCCTCTTTAGATGCTGTAGGATACAGTGGGATAAATTGGATACAGTTATGATCAGCACCACCTATTGGGGGAAGACGAAGAGCTTTATATGCACCTTTTATAGAACCATAACACATATCTAGAGTCCTGTTATGCCTGGTTGGACATGTGACATGTTGGTAAAAGTCTCTCAAAGTCTTATCCTACGAGCGATTAAGATCACCCATGATTAACACTGGTGCATTGGTGCAGTCCAAAATTACAAAATGAATGATGTTTGACAGGCATATAGCCACTCGCACAATCTGGCACATGTTGTAATCCGCCGTTACAGTAGTCTGCCCTGAACAACAGACAAATTTTGCTCTCTTAATTGGGTCATATGATGCTATTTTAAAAGTTCATTATTTTGATTATTGGGTGTAATAGAGTTGGATAACATGCTTTAATGTAAAAAAACAAAACAAACAAACAAAAAACAATATTTTTTACATACTGTACATTATTGCAGCTCCTCTATTCCCAGTCTGTCTGAAACGCGTTGATTTCTACAAAGTCCCTCTTTCTGAAAAGCTCAGAATGCTCTGATTGGCCAGCTGAAAATGTAACGCCTCTTACCATAATCACGAGCTTCAGCTTTCAAGGCTTCTAAACCGAATGTAAACGCACAGTTAATAATAATGTCATCGGTTTTGCCGTATCAGTTCGAGCCTGAGTCAGAATCTGAAAATGCGGATGATCAAGCAGATTGATCGGAACCAACTTTGCAAGCATAACTTGAGCAGAACGTTTTACAGTGGTCAGTAGTCTTTGTTTATAGCCTGTGTTGTGCTTTCCCAGGTTCAGAAAGCTGTCCTCTGTAAAATGCACTGTGCACCAGTGTTAATTTTGGCAGCCATTTTTGATTTAGTCTAAGTCTTTATCTTCAGACAAAAATGCTCTTTAGTCTTAGTCTCATTTTTGTCTTTCGTATTTTAGTCTAGTTTTAGTCAACGAAAAGTCATCGCATTTTTGTCAAGTTTTATTCATTACTTTTAGTCAAACTACAGTTACCAACATTAATTTTGATAGCTATTTTATATGTAGTCTTTAGACAAAATAGTTATTATAATTTTTCTCTTTAGACCAATTCATTTAAGCTTATGAAAAATTTGAATCAAACAGGCTGTATTGACATTGCACTCTTTGCAGTAGCACTTGTGCAATTTTCCATATCCCTTTTCAGTGGTTCTCAGACTTTTTAGTGTCGTCCACTTAGACTGCAGTTACACCTTTTCCATTAAGGGACACTATTTGCCCTCTTAAATCGATTTTTCCAGAGCATTTTTTTACCTTTATAAATATCTTTATAAAATAAATAATGCTTTAAATAAAAAAATTCAATAAATACAATGATGATAAAAATGAAGTGATACTTTTAAATATTACATTAAAACCGCCAGTAGGTGGCGGTAAGTCACTGTTTTTATGAGTGAATCGAGTCATTCATTCTTTCAGTGTCAAAGCAAGCGGCTGTATTTATGAATGGGTCATTGAATCATTGACGATTCGTTTAAAGCCGCAGATTCGTTCATGAAACACAGCTTGTGTGCTGCAGTTCTGCTGTGGCTTTCGTTGCAAAATAGGGCAAAAATACATCACTTAATATTACCGTTTTGTTTGTTGAACTGTTGTATAAAATCAATATTCAGGAAACATTGCATTCTTGCTGGTATAATATGATCAACATTAAAAACCAACTCACAGAAGGGTATGTGTTTGTATCTAAGAGTTTTAATCTTAAATCTCAATGCAATCTGTGTCTGTATACTATTTGTTCTTCAAGCTGGTATAAGTGCTAAATCCCCACTTTTATTGTCGAGAACAGCACTAATGTAGCGCGATTTGCTGGCTTGTGTAGATGCAGTCAGTTTTGACCGCGAAAGATGAGGTAATTTGATTGAATCTCATGTATTTATGGCATTTTACCTGCTAGAAATACATGCTCAGTTTTAATGTTATTTTAAGGTGGAGTAGAATTAAATGAACAGCAAAGCATTTTGTTCGCGTACGTCAGTTTGAGAACCACTGCTGGACATCAGCCTACACTTTGGTCACAGATGTAGTCAGCCAACGAGCAGCACAATATAGACCATAAATTCTGGAAATCTGGCAACCGTAAACATGAACAAAAACAGTCTGTAATATTTTGTCTCCTTTATTCGACAAAAACAAAAAGTGATTTCAAAAGAGTGATTTAAGTAAAGTTTTTAGTCTTTCAGCCACATATGAGTCTCGTCTTTTTTCGTCAATGATATTGCATGTGTTGATTTAGTCACAGTTATCGTTTAATGACATTGGTGTCGTCTCTCATCATCTAGCCTTAGTCATGGAAAAAAAGGTCATCAACGAACATTTTTCGTCATAGTTTTCGTTAACGAACTTAACACTGCTGTGCACAAGTAAACTTTTGTGTTGTACTGCTCAGGAAAAACTTTATAAATAAATCTTAAAGGGTTAGTTCACCCAAAAATAAAAATCATTCATTCATCTTCGGAACACAAATTAAGATATTTTTGATTAAATCCGATGGCTCAGTGAGGCCTCCATTCACAGCAATGACATTTCCTCTCTCAAGATCCATAAAGGTACTAAAAACCTATTTAAAACAGTTCATGCGAATTCAGTAGTTCTACTTTAATATTATAAAGCAACGAGAATACTTTTTGTGTGGCAAAACAACAAAATAATGACTTTTCAACAATATAGTGATGGGCGATTTCAAAACATTGCATTGGAGCTTTGCGAATCGAATCAGTGAATCAGAGCACCAAAGTCACGTGATTTCAGCAGTTTAGCCGTTTGATAGGAGATCTGAGTCACTGATTCGATTCGTAAAGCTCCGAAGCAGTGTTTTGAAATCGCCCATCACTATATTGTTGAAAAGTCGTTTTTTTGTTTTTTTTGCCACACAAAAAGTATTCTCGTCGCTTTATAATATTAAGGTAGAACTACTGAACTCGCATGAACTGTTTTAAATATGTTTTTAGTACCTTTATGGATCTTGAGAGAGGAAATGTCATTGCTTTGAATGCAGGCCTCACTGATCCATCGGATTTAATCAAAAATATCTTAATTTGTGTTCCGAAGATGAATGAAGGTCTTACGGGTGTAGAACAACATGAGGGTGAGTAATAAATGACATTATTTTAATTTTTGGGTGAACTAACCCTTGAACCTCTGAAAGCATCGAAAGCTTTCACGTCAAAACAGTGTCTCTGCTAAATGACATCAACTCTACAATTCACTAAAGCTTCATCTTCTTTGCATATGCCTTTGGGCAGGTTTTATTTCACATTGTGACGTGAATGTTTGAGGAAGTGACATCTGGACTTCGATCAAGGCATTTTAGGCAGGTCTGGATCAGTGTTCTCTGATAGATAGAATAAATCACTTTGTGGGAAACTATGAGCTTTGTAACTTTGCAGATTGTAAACATGGACCAACAGATACATTACACACTAAAAGAAAAAGAAAACATTAAAAAGCATCATATGACTCCTTTAAGAGAGTGCATCCAGTGATAAGAGTAATTTGAAATGCATTAATGACACACCACAGATGACGACGTAAATAATATTTCACATTACACTAAATATTACCATGTGCATTACTCTACGCTATGCCATATGATTCCTTTGTAATGACTGCTGGTGATGCAACAAAGTTGAGCCAAGTTCAACTTTTGGCAATTGAGCAGTGGCGTGATGCAGCAACCACTAAAGTGATGCGTATACTTAAACAGTGCTGTGCTGAAGAAGTGACATCTGAAATACGCTTCTGATGTTTATTACACTGTAAATTGTAATAAGTTGACTTTACTTTGAAAACCTGAGCAAACCAACAGTAATGCACTTCATTTTTGAGTTGATAAAGCTTAATACAACTTTGTATAGATAACTTGTGTGTTTGTACTGGTAACCAGAAAATATGAGTTATGGTAACTCAATATGACAAAATGAAAACTGAAATTAGTTCAGCCATAATAGAGATGTAAGTATGATTCACTAAATCAAGTTAAAAGAAGAGTCAGTTACCAAAAACATTTGAGTGATCTTTTTTGATTATTCTGAGCCACAGGTAATATGCTGTTTCCCAGAGTAACAAAGGCATAGTAACTAAATAGTACAGATTACTAGTAATTTTATTTATTTATTTATTTATTTATTTTTACAATCAAGTTCAACAAATTGTTGTATATGTAGTCAACTAAAAATGTTAAAGGATTAGTCCACTTCAGTGTTAATTTCGTTTACGAAAACTATGACGAAAAATGTTTGTTGACGACCTTTTTTCCATGACTAAGACTAGACGATGAGAGATGACACCAATGTCATTAAACGATAACTGTGACTAAATCAACACATGAAATTTCGTTGACGAAAAAAGATAAGACTGAAATGTGGCTAAAAGACTAAAAACTTTACCAAAATCACTCTTTTTGAAATCATGTTTTGTTTTTGTCGAATAAAGGAGACAAAATATTACAGACTGTTTTTATGAGCGTTGATGCTTACTGTTGCCAGATTTCCAGAATTTAAACTCCCAATCAGAGCTTTTCTGTTAAAAGAACATGTTTTACTTAATTTTTGCAATCTGGCAACCACGCACACGCGCTCTCTCTACACTGAGGAAGAAGCGCGGATGATCTGAAAACACAGACAAGTAAGCTGCAGTTCAGCAATCTTCATTTGAGATTTTCTACTTAAATTAAAGTGTCATTCAGCCGGTCTATATTGCGCTGCTCATTTTCTGACTAAATCTGCGACTAAATAGAGTACCTCAGGGATGACGTGTTTTTGTAGGCCAACCCGGAAGTTAGCGGCGCACGGGTTCCCTCAATCGAAAGCAATGCATTTTTCCCATAGACTTCCTCAAACTTTATTTAGAAAACAACTTTATTTAAAAACATGCTCGCTGATTATGATCTGCGCTGTGTATGAATACTTATCCACTTTTTCATGAGAAATGCTGTCCAAATGTCCTGTTTGTCATAATGACGTCTAAAGTCCCCGCCAAAGGAAGTAGTCCCTTTTAGCAATTTGTTAGCAACCGCCATTTTTAAGACACAATAAAGGTTTAAAAAATCACAAGCGTGTTATAACTGGTGTGTTTTATGTCATAGATCAAAACGTGAAAATATTTAGAGGCTTTGTTAACCACAGACCTTATTTCAGGCGATTTAGCAAAAACCCATTCAAAAAAACCCATTGACTTCGGGGCGATGGAACCGGAAGTCCTAAAATGCTAACTCTCTTCCGGGTTTTACCTACAAAAACACGTCATCCCTGAGGTACTCTATTGTAGGCTGATATCCAGCAGTGGCTCTCAAACTGACGTACGCAAACAAAATGCTGAGTTTTGCCATTTGTTTTATTCTACTCCACCTTAAAATAACATTAAAACTGGGCATGTATTTCTAGCAGGTAAAAATCCAGTAAATACTCGACATTCAGTCAAATTACCTCATCTTTCGCGGTCAAAACTGACTGCATCCACACAAGCCAGCAAATCACGCTACACTGCTGTTCTCGACAATAAAGTGGATGGGGATTTAGCACTTAGTAGCATGAAGAACAAATATAGACACAGACGGCATAGAGATTTAAGATGAAAACTCTCTTCGATACAAAAAAATACCCTTCCGTGAGTTACTGTTTGTAACGTTGATCATATTATACCCGCAACAATGCAATGTTTCCCGAATATCCACACGATTTCAAATGTGACATTTATTTTATAAAGCAGTTAAACAAACAAAAGGGTAATATTGTCACAATTCCTGTTAGTTCCTGGACTACACTTCCCATAATCCTCCCTGCCTGTCACATGCACACTCCACACCAATCATCATTTGCCACATACACCTGTAGCCTATTATCTGGACTATTTAAGACTCACTCACCCACCACCTCTTGGCGAAGTCTTGTTAACTGTTGTTGCATTTCTGAGCGTTTATTATCCTGTCTGCCTGTCTGTTCCCGTTCCTGCCTGTTACCCGTTATCGACCCGTTGCTGCCTGCCTTTGATCCTTGCCTGGTATTCTGTTCTGTGAGTGATATCTGCCTGTCCTGACCATTGCCTGTATCCTGACTACGATTCTGCCTGTCCCTTGCTGTTCCTGTTTGTCCCTGTTTGACCCTGCCTGTACGACCACGCTCACTTTTAATAAAGCTTTGTAATTGGATCCCTGCCTGAGTCCCGCTTCGTTACAAATATTAAGTGATGTACATTTTAAACAGTATTGTCAGTACTATTTTTGCTCGATTTTGCAATGAAAGCCACAGCAGAACTGCAGCACACAAGCTGTGTTTCGTGAACGAATCTGCGGCTTTGAACGAATCGCCAATGATTCAATGACCCATTCATAAATACGGGTAAAAAAAATGCACTGGAAAAATCGATTTAAGAGGGGAAAATAGTGTCCCTTAATGGAAAATGTGTAACTGCAGTCTAAGTGGAAAAGAGAGTGTACGCAGAAGGATGTTAAATCCCTCAGGGGGTACGACACTCTAAAAAGTTTGAGAACCACTGAAAGAGGATATGTAGAATTGCACAAGTGCTACTACTAAGAGTGCAGTGTCAATACAGCCTGTTACCTTGATTCAAATTTTTCATAAGCTTAAATGAATTGGTCTAAAGAGAAAAATTATAATGACTATTTTGTCTAAAGACTACATATAAAATATCAAAATTAATGTTGTTAACTGTAGTTTGACTAAAAGTAATGACTAAAACTTGACAAAAATGTCATCCAAGATGTCCATATCCTTCTTTCTTCAGTCGAAAAGAAATTAAGGTTTTTGATGAAAACATTCCAGGATTATTCTCCTTATAGTGGACTTCAATTGTCCCCAAACAGTTGAAGGTCAAAATTACAGTTTCAGTGCAGCTTCAAAGGGCTTTAAACGATACCAGATGAGGAATCTTCTTATCTAGAGAAACCATCTGTCATTTTCTTAAAAAAAATGAAAATATATATGCTTTATAGACAGAAATGATTGCATCACAAGTGTTTCCGCCAGACCGCCATTACGTATTTTTCAAAAAGCTTACGCTGTATGTCCTACACCTTCCCTTTTCAACTTACAGAACGAACACAGCGCCAGTGCCGTTTTTTCCGTAAATTTAATAGGGAAGGTGTAGGACATTCAGCGTAAGCTTTTTGAAGAATACCTAATGGCGGTCTGGCGGAAACACTTGTGATGCGATCATTTCTGTCTATAAAGCATATATATTTTCATTTTTTTTTTTAAGAAAATGACAGATGGTTTCTCTAGATAAGACCCTTATTCCTCGTCTGGTATCGTTTAAAGCTCTTTGAAGTTGCACTGAAACTGTAATTTTGACCTTCAACTGTTTGGGGCCAATTTAAGTCCACTATAAGGAGAATAATCCTGGAATGTTTTCATCAAAAACCTTAATTTCTTTTCGACTGAAGAAAGAAGGACATGGACATCTTGGATGACATGGGGGTGAGTAAATTATCAGGACATTTTTAATTGAAAGTGGACTAATCCTTTAATTAGGACATTTGTTAGGCTTTACAGTGTATATAACAATAAATAAACAAGACCCATAATATTACAGTTAGCTTTCAGTTCAGATTACAAACAACAGTTAATTAATGTTCAATGCTTACTTTTTTATAATATTTTAACTTTTTTTCTCATTTTATTTCATTACAGCACTCCAGTTCTCGGCTTGGTTACCAGAGCAATGTCCAAGGCTCCACCCAGTCGCAAAGCACTATGGGATATTCATCCTCATCTCAGCACTCTCATCAGTCTCATCGATACTGAGACTCTAAAACATACACGAGCACTTAAAAGAAATATTAACCACAAGCATAAAGCCAGGCAAGTCAGTGTTGTCATTCGAATAAAGGTCGGGGTCTGTCCCAATATAAACATAAAACCCAAGTTTATTCCAATACAAAGCCTCCTGCCATCCTACAATTCTCAACAAATGCTACTCCAATCAAAGCACAACTTTGCAATCCCTTCCCTCCAAACACCTCTGAAGAACCAGATCCATAATCATCAATCAAAATTGAACATTTGCCTCAATATCTCAACAGTATTTCAATATATTTAAAAATTCACCAGCTCCAACACCAACCATGCCATCTGCTAACTATTTAACATCTTTAATGTTTTCACATTCTTGTCTTAACACCGTTAGACCAAACCACTCTCGAAATGATCAGCCAAATGCTATTCAGGTCGCAAGGCTTGTTGCAATGGCTCGTTAAATGTTGTGTTCCACTGGCAGACTCGCAAAAAAGCTTTCTTCAAGGGTGTCACAGATACCATATCTCAGCCTCTTCTGGTGTTCCAGTGAAAAGTAATTTGTCCGTCCTCACTGAATGTGAAACTTCTGCATGACGTGACAGAGATATTTAATGTTTGATGTAGAGTTATGATTTTTGACCAGTGAGTATGTTGGACTCATCTCAGCATCACAGAAATAAGTACAATGTCCTGTCGCGGTTGTGCTGGTTAAGATAAAATCTCAGATTAACTTGGAACCAACAGGAAGTAAACTAGGTCTGAGGTTGCATTGTTAGGACATGGCAGTAGGATACAATTCATGGAATTATTTTACCCTGTAAATGTATGTGATGGTGTATCTGTCCGTTCGGGTGCTTATCACTGAAAATTGGCTCGTGGGACACCGGCCTAATGCATAGTCAGTAAGATGAACCAAACGTTATTGGTTGCATCTCTGGTTGATTCTACCACCCATTAGTGTTGGTTTATCATCTCAAGCCTTTCTGAGATGCCCCCATATGACACACCTGAAACTAATCACATAGAGACATCTATGGTATATAAGCAATTGTACATAGGAACTGAAATCCCCTTTTATCTTTCTTCTTCTCCTCTCTCCCAGTAAAGGGAGCTGCCTGCATGTACGGACAGTAGAGCAGAGACTGGATTTGTGTAACATATGTGTGCATATTATAAAGACTGAAGAACAAAGAGCACTTACTGAGAGAAACGAAACCCAGCATGACTCTGTGTGAGTGGAGAACATCTCTCAGCTATCGTGCACCACTGCATTACTACACACATCATCTTTTGTTGTGTGAGAGGTTTTTGTGTGTGTGTGTGTGTGTGTGTGTGTGTTTGTGTGTAAAATATACACTCACAGAATCGAGTGTACGAGAGGAAACCCTGAGACATTCATTTTCATCCCTTTTTTGCGTTAGTTACATTAACAACCAATAAAAATAACATCAGCTGTCAAAGAACAAGGACGTGGTTTGCTCTTTTTCTTTTTTTACATGTTTTAGGATTTTGGTCAGGACTAAAGTCCCTAAGTGTGTGTGTGTGTGTGTGTGTGTGTGTGTGTGAGTGAGTGAATTTGCACATGAATTTACTTGCATGTGTGTGTCATTATCTGGGGCAGCTAGCAGTTGAACTGCTTCTGTGACTGTTATTTCCTGTGTCTTGTTTATTTAGTGTTTTATATGCTTTTATAGTCTCTTTATTGTTGGTTATTGTTTTGAAGTGCAGTTATTTCTTTGTGTTATTTGAGCTTAGTATGTGGACTGAATCATAGCGCTGAATCAAACAAAGACAACTGATTTGATTTGCTTTTTTGACAAAAAGTTGGATGTCTCATCAGGCAAAGCTGGAGACTTCAGCTGTATTTCTTACAGGTCTTTCCAAGCTGTCTTTGAGACGCTGAAATTTTGTGGTGTGATAGACAGCTGCAAGTCATTCCTGTTGCACAATTAAGCAGGCAACCCGGTGGAAAATACGAGCTCAAATGGGATTTTACGGAAATCTTGAAAGAGTCTTAAGTCACTTTAAAAGACCCAGAAGGATAATATTACCCAAGTGTATTGCAGTCACCCAGCAGGAATTGTTGAAACTGACAATTGATTTCAACCAAATTGTTCACTGAACAATGTAGCTAATGGTCAGTTGCTGCCATCATACTCCTGAGTCTCTCTTCTGTCCCATCTTAATATTTGTGCATTCTTTGTTTTCCTGTAATGTGCTTTGTATTTCTCGTGAAAGTGAACAAAAACTGTTTTTTCTCCAATATTTTCCCATTTCCCATCCCCTCTTCTGGGTTTCTTCACACATCAAAGTGAAGTGTACATTGGGTTAAAAAAATCTGAGACCGAATTTTTTATTTTTTTTATTTTATTTTTTTTTATGAGGATGTGACATACAAAGTATACATATTTCAGATTCTGCACTCTTCTGACTGTGTTTAACAAAATTTCTGATATTTATAAGTCTCAAACTAGGATACACAGGGGGGTGGATTTTTTATGTCCAGCCACCATTGTCTGAAATAATGAACTTAGTTTCATATGATGTTTTTTATTTTCTTTAAAATAAGATGATCTATTGTACAGTGTAGTTGGTGTCATATCATCAGTTTATAGTATTTCAACCCTCTTCCTGGACATTTCCTTTCTGTTTTATTCAGTTTCCCCATATTTTGAGCAGAATCAACTGCGACTGCAAATAACAAAATAAATAATGACAAACACATTGTTTCTGTAGACTGTGACATTTACATTTGAATTTACACTGAATAACAGTTTACTTTTTCAATGAGAAACCTTTGGCATCATAAGACTGACATGAAGGTCATGAGAATTTTATAATCATGAAACTTTACATTTACATTTATTCATTTTGCAGACTCTTTTATCCAAAGCGACTTACAAATGAGGAATACAGCAACTGATTTGCCGTAAAGAGGCATATAAACATAAGTGCTCAAAATACAAAGTTTCAGACATTGCATAGAGTAGCATAAGCTGGAATTAAAGGAAAGTGAAAGCATAGATTTTTTTTTTTTAGTTTTAAGTGCTCACAGAAGTGATGTTTATGTTGGTTCATAATTTTGTCATGTTATGTTGAAAAATGATTTTCAATTTTATCAGCCACAAATCATTTTAATTACATTACAGTATTTTGTAGATATTTTGAGCACCTAATCTGAACCATAGTTCTAACCATTTATCAATATACTATAATGTAAAACATTAAAAAACTTGTAAAGGCAGAAAGTACAATTAATTAACAAATTACAAATATTCCAAGTCTTCCAAGGTCAAACAAATGTTTTATGAGAAAACTACCTAAATTTGATCGTCATCCCCATCCACTGTAATGCTCAAACCCCGCATGCATACAAAAATGACAGTAAATGCTGCTTGTGGCATCTCTATCGTGATGCATGTTTCTCTTTGACATGCATCAGTATCAGACAATTTGGAAGTGAGAATGAGAAAATGAACATTTACAGTGATATAAAAATCTGCTATAAAAACATGCTGTAACCAGCCTAATCTGATTTTCTGGTATTAGCTGCTATAAGATTGTCTCCCAGCCTGGCCAACCTGGTGTTTAGCTGATTGATTGACTGATTTATGATGTTTTTCAGCAGGGAATTCTATGCAAAAAAAAAAAAAAAAAAAATCTTACAGAAAACTTTCATTTGTTCTAGAAACGACCTCAAAAACCAAAATTTTCACACAATTTATTTCATAACCTACAGTTGTTCCATGGAATCTTTGAAGTAATTTAAGTTTTTTGCATAGATGTTTAGAAACATATTTTACCTTACTTTGTCATATAACTCGATATATGACAAATTAGCATTGTCACTAAATGTCCTCATTCTTTTCTACTGTAAAAGACTACACTAATATATATATATATATATATGGTTAGTTTCATCTGCCATTGTTTTTTTTTCTCCCCTGCTGTTCTACGACTCCGTCAGAACAGACCCATTTGTGGGCCATGACTCCCCACTTGAGAACACACTGGTTTAGAGATTTGGCTCTGGCATCTGGTGAGACAGTTCTTCGCAGTTTCTACCGGTAAAGTCACTTTTTGAGCAGACCAGTAGTTCACTGCAGCCTGTCTTATACATCTAATTTCAAGTTGCGTACACTTTTTATATTATGGTGTTTTAGAAATAAGAGTGCTTATCTAGCTCTCCTTGTAACTTTTTTTTTTTTTTTTTCTGAAAAATCTCAGCTCATGGATGTTTTCTTTTTCAGTTCATTTGTATTGTCTTCTGCAGATTGTGTTTCAAATACTGCTTTTCTTGGTAATCATGGTGTTATTTTCAATACAACTGTTTTGTGATTGGATTTATGATTGGTATTCAAGACAGAAATCCGCTTGATTCTCTACAGTCATGACAAGCTTGAAGGAGGTACCCATATATTATTGTCCTATTTATAATTCTTACTCCTACAATGATAATGCTTTCTGAAACAGGCTTCAGTGAATGTTTTTAAAGTGAGTTTTATATGTACAGCATTTAAAATGATTGCCATGTTATGATATGTTGCACTGTTATTATGGAATTTTTTAGTGGTAAATGTAAAGTATTCCTTATGAATATTTTGTTTATGTTTGGTATCTATCTATCTATCTATCTATCTATCTATCTATCTATCTATCTATCTATCTATCTATCTAATCCACCCGTTTTAGAGGTACTATTATATTATGTCCTGTCAGACAGTCATCTGTCCCTGGTGTTACAGGCTGACTAATTACAATAGTTGACAATTGACAGTAGTGGCACTATACACAAATAAATCCAATTCTTGCAGATTACATAAAATGACATTTTTAGTCGTGGGATTCTGTCTCACATTGATTCCCTTGTATTCTTGTGTGCAAAAACACACATTCTTACTCACTGATTTTTCAAGCTATTTCTTCATTATTTCAGTGTACAAATGACTGTTATATAAGAAAATATGTATATTTATTTTATATTCTATATTGTAATAAAATCCCTTTGCTTCATATATGTTTTCTGCTTTATTCACTGAATTTTATGATAAATTTATTTTACACAATTATATAATGTGCTGTGCACATGAAAATTTCAGATGTGATGGCTGTCAGGTTCACATTCAGCTCATCAAAGAATCATGATATTTTTACAGTATAAGACTTTCCATAATACATTGCAATTTATTGTATTTTGGAAAAGTGTACATATAAATCTCTATTAAAATTGGTCTGTCTTTGTTTTTCCTACAGCCAGATAATAGCCTTGCTTTCCTTTGCATACATGATTGATAGGCCATGTGGGCCAAGTCAAATGTTTGCTGTAGCATTGTAGTGCATACTGTTTCACATACAAGGTAAGAAATACTGGTCAAAAGTTTGGAAGTAGTTATGATTTTTTTGTTTGTTTTTGAACATCTCTTATGTCTCTTAAGAAGTTTGCTTACCAAGGCTGCATTTATTTGATAATATAATTAAAAATAACATTTTCTATTTTAATACATTTCCAAAATGTAATTTATTCCTCTGATGGCAAAGCTGAATTTTCAGCATCATTACTCCAGTCTTCAGTGTCACATGATCCTTCAGAAATCATTCAAATATGCTGAATTGCTGCTCAAAAACCATTTCTTATTATTAATTAAAACATATTTTCTAAAGACAATACATATAAACAAAAAAGCTTCCTTCATTAAAAGCGCAATACAATGAGCAGAGCCGTAAACTGTTTTGCTAGATAATGGGCAAACTTTGCATTAATTATGCTTGTGCTAAAAACCGGCAAATCACCATCTTATCAGCCTATTTCACTGATATCCTGTGATACAAAAATACTCTGTAAAGCTTTAGCTAGGAGGATTGAAATTCATATACATTATCCTAGATGATCAGAATGGATTTGTTCTTGGTAGGCAGGCCTTTATTAATTCTCACAGAATTTTAAACATATTATATAAAAAACATAACAACAAAGACCATGCAATCCTATGCCCAGATGACAAAAAGGTGTTTGATAGGACTGAATGGTGTTAGCTGTTTGAGATTTGGATTTGTAATACGATATTTAAAATCTGTACTGTCATGTACAATAAACCATTATCCCAAATCATATATATATATATATATATATATATATAAAACAATAATATTTCAAAATTATTCAGTTTGGCTAGAGGTACAAGACAGGGATGCCCACAATGCCCTTTATGTGTGCAATTGAATCTTTGGCTATGATTATTAGAAAGAGTTTAAGTCTATGAAAAAAGTAGAGAGAGAACATTGTATATAGAGTGGAAGTTTGACTCAATGGCTTCGCAGAATGATTCGCTGTTTCAAGACGCTGGAGATGCCTGCTGTTCAAAATAGTGAAAATGCAACGAAATCTCAGCCAAACTGTGCATACCAACTCCTTTTACAAACCAACTGCAAACATTTTTATTGGAAGTGTAATCTGTTAAATGTACTTGTCAAATCATCTCATAATATTAAATATGAAGTATCTGAAAAAAAATATGTTATTAAATGGTAGAGCTTGTTTTTAATGGAGAGCTTTGGTAGGTCAGGTCAATAAAAAAATTTCATGTGTTGTTTTCAGTGCCGGGTCCAAACAAAGACCGTTTCAGTTACTATACTGACCGCACAAGCCAGCATCCAGCCGACTTCCCACCGCCTGCCTTGGTGGTATAGTGGTGAGTATAGCTGCCTTCCAAGCAGTGGCAGTTGACCCGGATTTGATTCCTGGCCAACGCATTGCTTTTGGCTCAAGTGGTCGTTAAAGCGGTTGTCTGGGAGATAGGCGTCCACTATACTAGTCCGGAGATACTGTACTATACTAACAAGGAGCTGCGGTGGCAGGCCGTCGCCCCGATCAACGCAGCTGCTGGTCAAAACGGTGTAAATGCCATGAAAACTCAGTCAAAACATGCATAAAAACACCTTTTACACACCAGCTGCAAATGTTTTATTGAAAGTGTAATGCATTAAATGCCAGAGCTTGATTTTAATGGAGCGCTTGGTAGGTCGCTACTAATGTGTTACGAGCCTTCTTGCTGACCGCACAAAAGCCAGCATCAGCCAGCAAACAAGCACCTGTGTTGGTGGTATGGTGGTGAGCATAGCTGCCTTGCAAGCAGTTGACCCGGGTTCGATTCCCGGCCAACGCGTTGTTCTTGGCACAAGATGTTGTTAAAGCGGTTGTCCACGAGCCCTTGCTGCAGCAAAACAATTTTGTGTGGGTCGTTGGGCAGCAGCAAAGGACGTGGTCTCACCGTCGGGGAATCAAAACCCCGGTCTTTCGTGTGACAGGTGCAGATACTGTCCACTATACTAACGAGGAGCTGCAGAGGCTGGCCGTCACTCCCGTTCAAAAAACTGCATGAGGACCAGCAAGCATGCTGGCAGCAGTTTGCATCCTAGATTACCCTCGGTGAGCAGAGCGATGTAGTAGAGGGAGCATGCAGGCCCAAGGGGGCAGAGGTACAGCTCGAGTTTCTCTTCATTATCGCATAAATCTTTCGCATTTTACTAAAGATTTCCGTGGAGGGGAACGTTTGCGAGTGTTCTGTATTTTTGGGGGCTCTGCTCACGGCAGAGCTGCACAAGAGCGTCAAAAGCAAAGTGAGCACGTTTGCGCTTGTCCCCCATGGTCGGGCCTTCTGCCAACGCGGAGCGGAAGGAGGTTGTCCGTATTTGCCGCCTTTGCCGGAGCGGCAGTTTGAACCAGTGGCTTCGCAGAATGGTTCGCCGTTTCGAGACGCTGGTGACGCCTGCTGTTCAGAATGGTGCAAATGCAATGAAATCTCAGCCTAAATGTGCATACAAACTCCTTTTACAAACCAGCTGCAAATGTTTTTTTATTGGAAGTATCATCTGTTAAATGCACTTGTCAAATCATCTCATAATATTAAACATGAAGTGGCTGAATAAAATGTTTTATTATGTGGTAGAGCTTGTTTGTTTTTAATGGAGAGCTTGGGTAGGTCAGGTTAATAAAAAAAGTTCACGTGTTCTTTTCTAGGCCGGGTCCAAAGAGCGTTTCAGTTCCTCCGCTGACCGCACAAAAGCCGGCATCAGCCGGCATCCACGCGCCTGTGTTGGTGGTATAGTGGTGAGCATAGCTGCCTTCCAAGCAGTTGACCCGGGTTCGATTCCCGGCCAACGCATTGCTTTTGGCTCAAGCTGACGTTAAAGCGTTCATCTGCGAGCCCTTGCTGGAGCAAAAAAAAAAAGTTTGTGTGGGTTGTTGGGTATCAGCAAAGGTTGAGGTCTTCCCGTCGGGGAATCAAACCCCGGTCTTCCGCGTGACAGGTGGAGATACTGTCCACTATACTAACGAAGAGCTGCGGTGACAGGGTTAGGGTTAGGGTTAGGTTAGAGGGTTAGGTTAGAGGGTTAGGGTTAGGGTTAGGGTTAGGTTTTTTGGGTTTACAACGAACTCCCCCCATCACAATCTCACCAGATTGTGTGGTTTAAAGTAGGGAGAACGAGGAAAGGCACGGGCCGGCGCATGTTTGTGAGGGT